>NC_133472.1:39981405-40198906 GCF_025370935.1 Choristoneura fumiferana | reverse complement strand
CAAAAAAAAATCCTTAATTGAGTTTATCGGTCTGTTACTTAGCAGACTGATTAAGCTTGTTAGACGTTTGTCAAGAGTATGATTCATAACGTTGCTAGCAGTCTGCTAGTTGTTTGAAGGCCGCTGATAGACTGATTAGACGCGTTATGTTGGCCACCTTGACCAAATCAAAGACAAAAAAATGGCCTAATCGATAATTAAAAAAAAAAACAGTTGACAGCAAATTAGCAGGAAAAAAAATAAAAAGCGAGAAGTTTGTTTTCCCGCCATTTCCGATCCGCATGTATGTTGTGCAAAAAGCCATAATTATGCTTAATCATCCTAATTATTTTTTCATATTTTATTGTTAATTTATTTGTTGCTAATTTAGAGGATTTTTTAAATACAAATTCCTGAAAAATATTTTTTCCTGCTTTTTTTTTAATCTTTGCGTAACTTCACCCTTCACTTAAAATATCTTCGGTATGATTTTTTGCTCTTTGTCAAAGTCAGCTGTTCAAACTTGTGGCGGCCATTTTGAACTTAGCAGGGAGATAAAGGAGGGTCTACGGTCCGCTAACTTTAGCAGAGCCTTGATCGACTGATTAGCGCTAACAGACGTTTATGAATCATGTTTTTTAGGCATCGGGCCTTCAAGGAGCCAAGAGGCTCTAACTTTTTATGAATAAGGCTGTAAGAGTTTTATCAGACCACATTTTTCATTTTCATTCAATTTTTATGGAATAATCGAGAAAAACTAACAAAAACGCAACGTTGCCAGCTCAGCAGGTATAAACTCTCTTAATTTGACAGAGTAAAAAAAGGATCCGCTGCTTTTGATGCTGACTCTACACCATGTGTACTCTTTCACAGTCAATTTCACTGAGATTATTTTGGCATTATCTTCGACAGTACATTTTTTTTACTAATTTTTTAGTTACACCACTGACTACTCCATGTTGTTTTTAGCCTAATGCACGGCCAGCGTCGTCAATAAAGCAATGCCGTAGGTCGGCGGTCGGAAAGGCTTATTTGCATTGCATTATTTCCGGTGGTAGGACCTCGTGCAAGGTCCGCCCGGATTGCTACCACCGTCTTGCTCGCTAATCCTGCCGTGAAGCCTGCTGCTTACACTATTGTGTTTCGGCGTGGAGAGTAAGACAGCCGGTGAAATTACTGGCACTTGAGGTATCCCATCTTAGGCCTCTAGGTTGGCAACGCATCTGCAACCCCCTGGTGTTGCAGGTGTCTATGGGCGGTGGTGACCTCTTACCATCAGGAGACCCACTTGCTCGTTTGCCATCCAGTAGAATAAAAAAAAATTATGTTGCATTAGAAGTTACTCTAATTCCAGGGTTTATACTATTCAAGAATTATATTACTATTTTTACTAGCTTTTGCCCGCGGCTTCGCCCGCGTGGAATTCGGTTATCGCGGGCTGTTCCCTCGGGAACTGTGCATTTTTCCGGGATAAAAAGTAGCCTATGTCACTCTCTGGCCCATAAACTATCTCTATGCCAAAAATCACGTCAATACGTCGCTCCGTTTGGACGGGAAAGACGGACAAACGTACAAACATACAAATACACACACTTTCGCATTTATAATATTAGTATGGATGAGTTGAAGTAGCAACAGGCAGTTCACATCTCTCGAAGAGCATTACTATAAAATTGATGATTTTCGACCCCCCACGCAAAAAGAAGGGTGTTATTAGTCTGATACCAGTGTCAATCAAACAGAAATATAATAATATAGAATCAAAATAATCAAATTAAAATACATTTATAATATTAGTTGTACGAGCATTAGTAATAAGTAAACATTAATAGATCTAGGCATTGTGTGGGAACCACTTAAATTAACATGGTGCTACAGTTTGTCTAGCCCTGGGCACTAGGATGTTAATTTGATATAACTCCGAGAAATGCCAGTACCTATTCTCTATTTAACTTGTTCCATGTCTGACTACAGCCTAGATCCATTTAATTTTCATCCATATTTAAATAATAACGCTCAAGCTCAGATTAGATAGAGACAGTACAGGCGCCATCAAATATGTCGGAGCGGCCGAGGTGATCAAAAATATCGAAACATAAACTCTAATAGTACTCTACTAGTTTGACCTATCGCCTCTCAAACAGAGGGTCGTGGGTTCAAACCCCGGCTCGCACCTCTGAGTTTTTCGAAATTCACGTGCGGAATTACATTTGAAATTTACCACGAGCTTTGCGGTGAAGGAAAACATCGTGAGGAAACCTGCACAAACCTGCGAAGCAATTCAATGGTGCGTGTGAAGTTCCCAATCCGCACTGGGCCCGCGTTGGAACTATGGCCCAAGCCCTCTTGTTCTGAGAGGAGGCCTGTGCCCAGCAGTGGGACGTATATAGGCTGGGATGATGATGATGAAACTCTAATATCTTAATAATAGAGTGCATGCGCCGATATTTTTGATCACCTCGGCCGCTCTGAAATATCAAATGGCGACATACCTGAGTGATTATTTATTTCTAAAATACCATCTATACCTATAAAAAAATATATATTATCACGCAGTTTAAACCATAGAGATAGGTAGGAAATGCAGAAATATTTTTTTAGAAAGAAATTGCATCTTTAGCACTACGATTGCATTTTTTTTATTCCTAGGAGTTAAAGAATAAAGTAAGGTTAAGCTAATCTTAACCTGAGGCAGTTGTCTCACCGCCGGCGAGGAAACGATTGGCGCTCAAGAAACGAACAAAAGATATAAGATCCTGTGTGAGTAAAAGAGACATATATATTAATAGTTGATCGCTGGCGGTTCACACTGCCGGCGAGAACTCGCTTTACATCTTTTGTCGCAGCGACAAGAGCTATAAAACTCGCTGAGCTATAAAACTAGCTCAGCGATACTCGCTCAGCGCTATTAGCTTGGCGGCCGCCCGGCTCGAGCGAGTGGAGCGAGTAATCGCCCGTCGTACTCGAACACTCGCTTCTCGCTGCTCGCCCACTCGTTTCTAGTTACTCGCTCTGCTCGCTTCTCGCTCATCGTCGGCGGTGGGACAAGTGCCTAATAGGTATAGTCTGGAAATAGAGCAATCCTTATTATCAGCAGTATTACAACAATAATAGATATTTATTAGAACATAAAAGATTGATTATATATTATATTGAATAACGAAGAAGAAATTTCACAATAACCTAACCTAACCAACAAAAAGTTGGAAAGCCCCCGACGTTAACACTTCAAAGTTCTATCTCAAAAACAGCTAAACCGATTTTGATGAAACATGTCTAAGAACCATCGCTAAAAAAAGCTACGGTGGCACACATAGCGGTCAAACTTATAACACCCCTATTTTTGCGTCGGGGGTTAAAAATTACACCAGTTAAAAATTAAATACCTAAATTAATTAAGGTCCCCGTGGCATTGTGCCCAAAATACTAGCAGTGTTTCATCATTGTAATTTTAATAATTTGTTTTCTGTATCGCTTACTATGTCTGGTGTACATTAAGAGTCTTTGTATTGTATTGCATAGCTAGTTAGGTACAGTCAACGTCATAAATAAATAAGTGATCACTTTTGTACCTTGTCGCTTTCAGTCAGTACACAATTTCGTATAGCTTCATTTTTCATTCTTCATTCAAACATGACGTTAAAACGACAAGGTACAAAAGTGATCACTTATTTATTACGTTGACTGTACCTATGCTAATTCATTTGATAGGTATAAGTTACTGGACCCTGCTAAAACATTCGCCCGCATTAGAAATAGCTTATAATAATTTGAAAGGACAACGTTCGCTGGCACAACGCCATCTATTGATTGCAATCGAAGTTAACACGTCATCTTGAGAGCCGAGGTACGGTACGTCACCGTTCCTGTGGCGGACAAAGGCGGTCAAAGGGCCCTATTAGGTTATTTCCATTCGGAAACACAGACGATCGGAGCTAAGTAATTCCATTTGTTATTTTTACCCGACTGCCCGAAGGAGGATTTGTTTCGAGCGTATATATGTATGTATGTACATATGTATCTTCTTACCTACTGATATGTTTAATTGTATGTCTACTAGGTAATCTACTAGTTGGTTAGATATTATATGGAATCCGCGTGCCGAAATAAATGATTTTTATTTTATTTTCCACTCAATTTATTTATATTATGGGACCACCACACATTTGGGGGGGTATAAGGCAGTTTGCAACACAGGAACAACATAATTGCAATATTCATAGCAGTACCTACATGTGGCAAGGGGGAAAGGGGGCGCGGAGCTAAAAATGGTCAAAATTGGCGAGACGTACCTTAGGATGGCCCTATTATCCCTCGTGTTATTGATATTTATAGACAAAACTTACCGAAACAAAAAATATACCTAAGGGTAGTAGATACTTATGCACTTTATCGTTTTACAGCAATGTACTTAACACCACACAAAATTGACAAATGTGTTAAAAGGACAAAGTAAAAAAGTGACCCGTTACCAAATAATTAAATAAATAAATAAATATCATGGGACACTTGACACCAATTGACCTAGTCCCAAACTAAGCAAAGCTTGTACTATGGATACTAGGCAACGGATAAACATACTTATATAGATAAATACATACTTAAATACATATTAAACATCCAAGACCCGAGAACAAACATTCGTGTTATTCACACAAATATCTGCCCCGGCCGGGATTCGAACCCAGGACCTCAAGCTTCGTAGTCAGGTTCTCTAACCACTTAGCCATCCGGTCGAATTTTGTTTCTGTTTTATCTCTTTATCATTTGAGCACACAAATCTCAAATTTTTTTTTTTTTTTTAATCTTTATTTATTATGGAACTTTGATCAAACGATAATGAACATGTCAGTTCCCAAAGCCTTAACTATAAAAACACACAACAGCTATAAGATTTAAATGAGTAACAACTCGTGCCAAGAGGGACTGCTATGTCCTCCAAACCATACCACCGGATCCCCTGCCACAGGGTGGCAAACCTGCGCACGGATTCTTTTACACAGAACTCGGAACCAATGTCAACCACAAATCTGACTACTTACTTATCTAAAAATCCGTATACAAATCTAGCAGCCTGCGACCAAGGCTCCGACAATATGGCTTGGAAAATACCAACATTTAAGACATTGACATTCCAAATTGAGTAAAACATATTCCTCTTGCTCGAGTCCTTACACACTCCATTAATAGGTGGAAAACATCTTCAACCACATCGCACTCAACACAATTTGGAGACTCTGCCTTTCTCATTAAATGCGCAAACTTATTTAAAGGAACATGACCAGATCGAAGTCTATGCGCACAAATAACTTTTGCTCTGGAGAGACTAACAGAATCAAACCAAGGTACATGAGGAGGCTCAGACTGCATTGTCCTATACCAAATACCCTTGAACTGAGACCGGCTGTCGAAATGCTCTTTCCAGAGGTCATGACATTTGTTCTTATAACGCAAAATTACCTCAGAAAATTCAGGAGCAATCACGATCTCTGTTCCTTCACTAACAGCAGACGCGGCTAGTCGATCAGCTTCCTCGTGCCTACCAAGCCAATATGTGAAGGGATCCACTGAATTTTTAAACACTGCCAGAATTTTGGAAGGAATAAATCAGTTCCAAATTCTGTAAGCCGTAGAAGAACAACGTTTCCCCGATGTACAACGAGCTATATGTTGAATCGCACTTTTGCTGTCGGTTAAAATCACTATGTTATGATAACCTAATACATGAACAAACGACAAGGCCTCATAAATAGCACAAAGCTCTGCAGACATAATGATAACCCGTGAGAGATTTTAAATTGTGCCTTTTTATTACAAATAGGATCAAAAAATGCTACTCCTAACTTATCACCACACTTTGATCCATCAGTAAATATTTTATGAAAACTGGAATACTTTCTTTCCAGCTCTAAGATTACCTCCAGACGAAGAACGTGACGATTGTATTCACGTTTTAGCCCCTGAATACATTCTAGATTACTAAACAAAACATCACTTACCTGGAATTTTGACACCCACATATCTAACTTAAACATAGGTAATGGACATGACGAGGAATATGCTCATCAGAAACCTCTACAAACACATCAGCTAGCAATGGTTTCCTCCTGCCATTCCAATAACCGCTTTGGCAAACATTGCTCAACTCACGGATCATGTCAACTGTAACATTATTGAATAGGTCAAAGCTTTTAAACAAAATCTAAACGCAAGGTAACGACTTCTGACATACAAAGGTGCTATACACAGTTCACTTTCCATGACGTGAATAGGCGTAGACCTTATGAACCCTCCAATCACCCTTAGAGCCTGGTTTTGAATTTTCTCAAGCTTATACATATGCGTCTTAGCACTGTTATTATACAAATAACAAGCGTAATCCATCCTACTACGAATCAACGAAATGTATAATCTACGAAGGTGCTTAGGATGAACACCCCAAGAGCACCAGCTAAAGTTTTCAGGATGTTAAGAATCTTTGAGTTTTTCAACAACATAACCTATATGTTTTTCCCCAACGCAACGACCTATCTAGCCACATTTAATACTTGACTGTGATATCAGAGCACAATTGACTACCGCAAATTTCAAGACTTACATGCTGAACCTTATGACCTTTGCTAAATACGCAGAATTTGATTACTGGCTGAAACGTCTAACCCTAAACTATCTAACACATTACCATTGTGCACAATGAATTTTGCATACTACCAACACTATCTTGCAAAGACTTTGACCTAATATACAAAACAAATCATCCGCATATTGTGAAATATGAACTTATCTATCTTATGACAAATTGATACGTAGCAATATTAAATAAAAGAGGAGAAGAGGGTCTCCTTGGGCCAAACCTCTATCAGTCCATCGAACAATGGAAAAGTCATATTTTGGTCTCGTAAAATGAGAATGTCTTTCACTCAAGAAAGTCCATAAATACTTACAAAAATTTGCACCAACTCCCAAATAATCTAAAATGTTTATCAATTTATTTTCCAAATTTCCTTTTAGAAATTTTAATATTGTTAATAGAGCTAAATACTACATACTTATCAACCAAATAAGAACCGGTCAAGTGTGAGCCGGTCTTAGAAAAAAAACTTTGTAAATAAAATCAAAAATAATAAGTTTCTTGTATGGAGACTCCCTTTCTTTGTCTGCCAGCTGTATACGTTATAAACCGGCTTCAAAAGAAGAATGAGGTTCTAAATTCGAATGTATATTGAACCTAAACAGTTTGTCAGTTTGATTATAAATATGAGATTTTGAGTTGCATTACATTGCAAGGCCGTAAAGCCGTAAAGTTTGTAGTGGTCAATCGAGCGCCGACTCGGTTTAGACACCGAGCGAGTCTATGCCGCGCTTGCCGGTTTACTATATTCCAGTACCTTGATACCATGTGGAAAGAGATTAGGACTGGATTTAGGGGAGGGCAACCGGGGCTATAGCCCCAGGGCCTCCACAAAAGAGGGGCCCCCACAATAGAGACTTCGGTTTTTTTTTTGAAATTCCCTATTTTATTTGCAAAATAGTTTGAGCGGGGGTGGGGGTCCCCACTCTTTCTTGCCCCAAGGTCTCCACACCATACCGGATTGCTACCACCATCTTGCTCGCTAATCCTGCCGTGAAGCAGCAGTGCTTGCACTGTTGTGTTTCGGCGTGGAGAGTAAGACAGCCGGTGAAATTACTGGCACTGAGGTATCCCATCTTAGGCCTCTAGGTTGGCAACGCATCTGCAATACCCCTGGTGTTGCAGATGTTTATGGGCGGTGGTGATCTCTTACCATCAGGAGACCCCACTTGCTCGTTTACCATCCAGTCGAATAAAAAAAAAACATAAAAACCATTAAATCCGGCCCTGCAAGAGATCGATCGAACGCCGCAGTGTCATGCTATTAAAACGACGTAACTGGAATAATCTAAATGGGGCCTTAAGTTCTCGTGCACTTAGTACTTACCAATAACTTGGGCCGCTTCCTCGCCGTGCCATATTTCCGTTCATAATAACCCTCCCTTTTTGGGTCCATCTTAAAACTTAACCAACATCTCACTGAAACTCCTCCTTAATCGGTTACTCACTTACTAATGTTTGATTCTAAGGCAACGTTATCAGATAATAAGTACTTGATAAGTTTAGGTCTCTGATATCATTAATAATAAACTAATGATTGATGTGTGTAAAATACGTTGCTCAGTAGTTGATTTCGTGTTACTGCATAGGTTAGAAAACGATTTCGCCCATGTTAGTTAAAGTAAACCGAGACACTGAACCATGGGGCGATTTTGAAAAATAATTTGGCGATGATCTCTCATTTTTATTCGCGTTTGCTACACCAAGTGATTCTTCGATCTTCTTTGCGTCCATGAGCTAATAAATATAAGAAACTAGTGATTACCCACGGCTTCGCACACGTAAATCATTAGATGCAGCAGCAGAATTGAAATTTCGGGATTTTAAAAAATTCTCGTGGGAAATTCTTCGTGATTTTCATTGATGTTACATTAAAAACAATCATGTCAAATTGCACGACTCTAACCCCAACGGTTGTTGTTTTTGAGATTTTATCCCTAACCCGTGGGAATATCGGGATAAAAAGTATCCTATGTTTTATTCCAGATGTCCAGCTATCTACATACCAATTTAAGTTTTATCCAAATCCGTCCAGTCGTTTTAGCATGAAGGAGTAACAAACATTAAGCCGTGGTGGCCTAGTGGTTTGACCTATCGCCTCTCAACCAGAGGGTCGTGGGTTCAAACCCCGGCTCGCACCTCTGAGTTTTTCGAAATTCATGTGCGGAATTACATTTGAAATTTACCACGAGCTTTGCGGTGAAGGAAAACATCGTGAGGAAACCTGCACAAACCTGCGAAGCAATTCAATGGTGCGTGTGAAGTTCCCAATCCGCACTGGCCCCGCGTGGGAGCGATGGCCCAAGCCCTCTTGTTCTGAGAGGAGGCCTGTGCCCAGCAGTGGGACGTATATAGGCTGGGATGTATGTATGTATAGTAACAAACATCCTTACTCACTCACAAACTTTCAAAAGTATAATATTAGTAGGATATCTGTTCTATAGTTCGATTTAAAGTTTAAAAACTATAGGTATTATAGGTAGTGCCACTTGTTGAGGTCATGCACAAAAAAACATGCCGTGTGACAGCAAGATTTTGAAATTTGACTCATTAATTTTCATTTCTGTTTTTGTGCAATAAGTTCTTTTTTGTAACTGTGTGTAATCATTCACTTCAAACTATCGTGGCACTACCTTATATTAGGACGATATATCCATCTAGGCAGGTCTCATTAGAGAACAAGTGCGATCAATTATCATTAGAGTAATACTGGGAATAAACTAGTAGTTTAGTAGCATTGAAGGTAAGTACACATACCTACGTTTTATGAATTCAATTCGGGTTTTGTTCCGCGTACCTTGATTTTAGAGTAGCTCGATATTTCGGTACAGTTGCATGCGCCATGATCACGAGACGACTGGAGAATTGCGGGTATGCTGGTATAACTGTTAGTCAGACAAATAAATCGGACGTAACCGATCTACGCTCTTCCCTGGGTGAATATTCGGGCGTTAGTACCGCCGTCATTGTTCTCAACACTTTTTTTATCAGATTTCTTAAGCAAAAAGGTACAACAAACATCAACATCCGACACATATTGATGAACACATGTGACACATGTTGATATTTATTGTACCTATTTCTTGAAATCTGATAAAAAAGTGTTGAGAACAATGACGGCGGTACAAACGCCCGAATATTCACCCCCCTACATTTATTTATGACCACAGGTTATGACGAAACAGAGTACCTAATCTGATTTTAATTATTTGTATTTTATTGTATAATGTATACATACTTACTAAGTTGGTCCCAGTTTTAATCCCTTAACTTATTTTATTGATCATACACCAATTGTTTCTTCATGCAACGAAGGGTTCTGTTCGCCGGTTTTTCTTTGTTAAATAGATATTTCGTGCCAATTTCAAATCAATCACAGTACCCTGTATAGTTCCTGAATGTAGAAGTAATAATCTGCCCCTCACCCTGCAGAAACTGCTTTTAAAATGGGTCAGCATGAGATACACCACCCAAATAAAAACGATAGAAGTCTATATTGATTTTTAATTGACTTATAACAATGCACAATAGTGTTGTTAATCTAAACATACAATCGACACATGAAATACAACAAATTCGGCTCTAGGCAAAAATGGCGCTTGGGGCCATTCAGGCGTCCTAGCCGCTGCGCGCTGGCCAATCGCTGGTCCTAATTAGATCCATAAATAATTTAGCTGACTGAATGTAAGCGGTTCAGTCTTTTTATTCGTCCTTTCGGACTGTCGTTTGATATGACGAGCCTTGATGCCGATACTAAGTTTTAAAAGCCTGAATAGCCCCGCATAAAAGGTAGGTATCGGGAAATAAAAACATTGGACTGAAAAAAATTAAAAGGAAAGATTAATTGATCTAAAAAATTTATTAATGAATGAGGCGACTATGTGCACATTGAAAACACTTGTTTTATTACAAGACCACCACTTGTACACTATTTACAACGCGCCGCCCCCGCGGCCTCCTCCCTTACAATAGCATCCACTTAAAATACTGTACACAATTAATTTGTACAAGTTAGTTATACTTAGAGTTAACCACTAACATTCTAAATTTAATTAAAAACAATGGAAATATTGTTGATCATAATACTTATACAGATAATGGTATAAGAAGTGAATCTCTTAAAGTTAAATACTTATAAACTTATTAGGTATATCGGCTACAATATAAATAATATATGTATTGAATCGTCTATCCTAATGACTGGTACGCGTCGGCAGCCAGGCCTTAGTCTAACCGTCTACCGGAATGCGCGCGCGTCGGTGCGCCGGCCTACGGTACCATAGTATAGTGTACGATGTACTCGCTTTATTATTACCACTAACCGACACTGAGAGCTAAGGAACCATCAATGTCGAAGCTTGACCCTACGCGTAACCCTAGCGGATCCCCGCAGTCCGCAGCGAACGGCGGCCGCCGCTCTCGCAACCACTTTATACATAAACATATCAACAACACGCATTCCTATTAACAGCACTTACCGAATAATTACAATTCCATACAACACTTTATAATATTCAACACTCAGTAAATAAAAATACTCAATATAAAATCATGCGCTCAAAGCACGAAATCTAAATAACGCCATGTCATAAATTACCACAAATCAATACGCTCCCCTCAAAATAATTAAATAGTTTCTAATGCATACATCGATTTCATAAAAAAATATTCTTTTTAAAAACGCTCATAAACGATTCACGTAACACAATTAAATGATGTTCCGTTAAATCAATCCTAATTAAATTTAAAATATAAATTAAAACAAATCACAGTAACAAGGTAATGATCTATATAAATATAATTTCCGTATGTGATGTATTGCTAACGTCAAGTGTTTGTGCGTGATAGAAAAGGTGCATCGGACCGGCTAGCACAAGCGTCGCGACTCTCAGGCTCCGGCACCTCGCGCACTAGACGGCCACGACCGCTACCAGTGGCCGCAACGGCCAACTGGCCGCTCTTTTAGTTAATTAGAGGCCGTATTGTCTAGCGCGCGATCACTCACGGTGGAATCCACCATCTCTTTCTACCTGCGTCTTATGCCGTATGACAGAAAAAAGTGGCGAGAACGACTGATTCAACTTTCCGATTCGACTGAGTCGAGTACGCAACGTTCATATGGTTGCTTTTGTGGCCGTTGCAGCCACTGGTTGTGGTCGTGGCCGTCTAGTGCACAAACTGCCTTCGTTGCTCATTGCGATCTGACATAGCAGCACTGAGTGATTATAGCGAAGAGGACGCGCGTGCTAGCCGTTTAACGAATCAAGTGAGAAGAGCACGTCATTGTGACAATGAAGACAGGCACTATCGAGCAGTTGAAGAACGAATTGGTCATGTCATGTCAGTGCCAATGCAGGCGTGAAAAGCGTTTTAATACGATTCGATTTAAGCGTTTATTGCGAGAATATCTAAAATACCACATTATTTACTTCGTTTAGACCGAGTGGACCAAACATTTCAAATGTAAGGTCAATAACGAGATTACTAGCAGTCAGAAAATAAATGTTAACAAGTGTCAAGTCTATTATGATTCTGGATCTTTCTAGTAGCTGAAGTCTATTCGCCGAGAGTTAATAAGTATTATGGGAACGTTCGAAATAGCGACTGTCGCTTAATAATCGCAAACTGTATGATGGGCGTCGCTAGTTGCCGCGCAAATTGAGTTTCGTGGTAGCGGGCATTTAGTTCTTGTCAAACGCGAAGCTAATCTGGCGAGCGGACGCGGCCGCCATTTTAGTTACCATTCTTTCTGGAATGGACTTCGAGTGTATTAGATGGGTGTTCGAATATTGTTTTCTGTTTCACAGTTAATAATTGCTTTAAGTTATTGTTTTTATTGCTAAAAATAATGAGCGGACCGCGTTTGCAATGAGTGAAAAACCCTTGATTGTTAATTTTTTGTCAACCGTCGGCGAATATATAGTCGGTGAAGGCAAATATTACTATAACACACCAGACCTCAAATTGAAAAAAAAAAAATGGTGCTTAAAGACGGTTTCGCACTGATTTTAGTTAAAAGCTGACGGGGTGAACTAGACTTGCATTGACATGGACACCGGTTACCGTAGCAATAGCTCGGACTTAACAGAAATATCAACAGACTGATTCTTGTCATGATTAACTTGAATTACTTAGTAGAAATTTCAGCGAGACATTAAGTACGATACAAGTTAATGTACCTATATAAAGGATAGACGAGCCTTCAGATTTCTTAAAAGCAAATATCTAGAACCGTTTAAAGGAAATTAGAACCAAGCGGTTAATTATTGTTTAGACGGCAAAGACTTGAAAACATAGCGCACTTTAACCCTTTATAAGGCTCCATTTATTGGAACATACTATCACAGCATCAAAAGCAGCTATCGAATACATACCTAGCAAAGGATGTTTTTAAAGCTAGCAGTATTTTCAATAATTACAATGAATATTGTAACTTATTACTAAAAGAATAAGGTAGAATTTCCAAAATAATGCATGTGGTCGCTAAATCGTCTCTGCCTTATAAAGGGTTAACAGGCCAACTCAACACTAGCGCCTGACAACCTCTACAACTGAAACTGATTGGGTGGTTTCCTGATAATAAATAAACCTTGTTCCATTTAGTACGTCAATTAGATAATCAGAAAATACCGGACGCGTATTTTTGTCAATCAAACAAATAATGAAAAAGACGAAGCGCCTCGAAGTTCTCGAGTGCGAGCCCGTGCGTCCCGCCGTGTTTAGTGTCGCATAGCGTGACATCACACGGAACTAACTGGGTATAAGTTTATTTTTTTTATTGGCAAAAGTAAAAATACGCGTCTGTAATGACGGACTACTTAATTAGACTTTTTCAGGAAACTAGTCCCTTGCCGTACCGAGACAAGGTACGGTACGAGACGAGAAGAGAACACGAATAGAGGAACTGACCGCTGTACCAGGCAAAAATACGATACGAGTACAGCACAACTAGAGTTATAGTGTCGCTCGGGACTCGTCGGTTGTCTTCGTTTTTCTGAACATTCAAATGAGAAAAAAAAGAAAACCGATCTTTTATTTCGAATTCCAAACGTCATTAGCATACTAGTTTAAGTGTACACGAACAACGAAACTGCAAATACCGTACCGGGTAAAGGTGCGGTTCGAACAAAATGGCCGACGCGGCCAAGTTATTCAACGGAAGACATCCTAAGCGTGATTTTGACTGCAGTTTCGTGTTCAAGTATTAATTAAAATTAATTAAACACCAATAGTACGACACGAACACCTATTACAGTTAAATAGTTTAGTTCATCGATAAAACCAATAGCAGGTCTGCTCCCAAGTTCAACATTTAAAATTAATAAATTAATATCATACCATCTCTCACACTCGCCTATTAAATACTATTAATGTGAGAAGGACAGCACGATACGAAGTATGAGTTTCTAGCTTAGAAGTATAGGCCAGCGTGTGTGATAGTTATGGCTGACAAAAGGGCAATCCGTTAGAATAAGAATGCCACATGTGCTCTACGCACAACCTGCAATAAAATATTTAACTCGGGATAATGCGGTTTGTTAACAGTACTTGTAGTTCACAGTTGGGTAAACCTAGCCTCAGTTAAAAGGCAAAATATAAACATACATATATAGATAAATACATAATTGTACTTAAATATATTAAACATCTAAAACTTGAGAAGAAAAATTCGTATTTTGGAAAGATTCCGAGCCTTCGTAATCACTGGTTTAACCGGTCTTCTAGTACTATTACCTATTTAATTGATAAGATAAATAGTATGGTGTGTTAGCGAAATAATGATAGTAATAAAGAATAAACATGATAAATAAGGATGGCGCTCCCTGCATGGATATGAAAAAGTGAAAAACACTTCAATCCGTTCAGGATAATTTAAGGGGTATTTTAGGGAAACCTAAAATGGCTCCGAAGCGGTAACGTTTCGTGTGCTCTGCCTACCCCATTTGGGAATAGGCGTGAAGTTTGTGGTGTGTGTGTTTGAGGGAATATTCAAAGTCGATTTTTAGTCTGATCAAGCTAGGTATATAGTTCAATAGTGATTGTAATTATATTATTATGAAAAAATGACTTTCTGCCAAGTTTCTTGCGGCGCATTGTTCTTGGCAATGATGGTGTTTCCGAAAGGCAGTTTAAAAAATTAAAAGTACCCATTGCGGCCTATTTACTGAATAAATGATTTGAATTTGAATAAAGTTGAACATGAACAGTAGCTAAATCTTTAATAGCAGTAGTATTGAGATGAATCATACAGAGGGACTAACAAAAATAAATTAAGTATCTCTGTAATGTTTAGTTTAAATCCAAAAAACGGCATCACATTAAAACCACTGATCATGTAACTATGAAACTTTTGATGTTTATTAAGCGATATTCAATATTCAATAGTCATTGTATGGTATTTGACTATTTTTTATTTACTTTATTAAATCAAAGCTTGACCATGTATGTTATCAAACGGAAAAAGATTTTTTAAGCATTCTTTACATATTGCAGAGTTAGAAAGGTGTTAAATTCGAAATAAGACAGAACGAAATATACGTGTGTGACGTCACATGCAAGTAGCGCCATTCCTACAGCATAGTTTTTTTTAAAGGAACAAAAATAGGTATCCATTTTTTTTTACTATAAATTAAATTTTCAACCATTTTCTTTTCTTCGCTAACATTGGATGTACAGTCGCCACCAGATATTTCAGAGCGGCCAAGGTGGTCAAAAATATTGAAACATGACCTCTAACCTCATAAATCTAAACTTTTATGAAATAGTTGTGTATGGAGTTGTCAAATACCGTATTGTATCAGTTTCCAGTAGCGCAGTAGTTAACTATTTATGTTTTATATGATAACATTATGAAAAATTATACTAAAGAAAATGCCCCGCACATCTTTTGTAATTTAGACTTTAATAATTAAAAAAGATAGGTTTGTTTTTATTTTTCCAACTTTACAAGCTCAGTTGATGAGATCTCGAAACTTTACAAGTTATTTACATTTATAAAATTTATAATATGACGGACAATTCGATTTATAAATATTAAAATATCCAACGAGTGTCGCCTATGATTCGTAAATACGACAAATATCTTTATAATTTTGTTAATATTCTTTTTATTACATAAAGTCTCAAAATTTCTATGTCGATAAGCTCTATGTTGGGGTTTAGTTCGTTACTGACGGTCGCTCTCGGAGACGCGATATTACATACATATTATAATAATTACAATTACATCTTAAATCTCTGCAAGCCGTCACTAAGGGCGGTTACAGACTAGCGTTTTTTTTCTGCGCGTATACGCTTGTTTTTGGCATACGCGCTTACACTCGCGCTACATTAAATCGAACACGCGTGTCGTACGCGCTCATTCCTGCGTGTTTGCTCGTGTTTAGTCTAAAGGACATGTTGTCTGTACGAGCGCTTACACGAGCTTATATTATTATGTGCGTCAACGCTCTCAACTGGCCCTTTACTGCGAACTGCAAAATTCGAACATCGTATCTTGCCGTGCCGCTGACGCTTATATTATTTAATACGAGTGAGAGGGACGGTATGATACGAACTTCGAATTTCGTAGTAGCCCCCCTAGGGTAAGTACAGTCGAGTTCATAAACTTTTGACCAAACATACACGCGATTGGAAACGAGCTTAGGTAAACGCGCGTATAAAACGTTAGTCTGATACCGCCCTAATGAAGTACAGTACAAATATTGAAAGGTTCGTACGTGTTCGGTAGAACCCTGTCGCAGGAAGCCTCTGCTGCCTTTACCAAGTTTTTTTTTCAATAAGTGCAACAAATGCTGACTGCAACAATGTTCTACCGATTGTCACATACGAACTTGTCAAGGTATAAGAATGTATATAAATATTGTTGATCGGGTCTCGTCGGTTTTCTTCTCATATCTTTATTTCGAGTTCCGAATGACATTAGTAAACAAGTAAGTGTACTCAAGTATAAGTGTACTTTTGGAACGTTGGGACTATGTTTTGCCTGGCCCAAAAAAAAAAACAAAATAAAATAATTCAGCGTATCCAACCGCGGCAGTCAGTCATAGGCGACAATGTATATTTCTTTTTTATCATCATACATAACCCTACAACTAATTTAGACTAAGATCACGCAAGAATTTCAAGTCCTTCTGACCTTCAACTTAATTTAATACATTATTTATACTTATTTTATTTATAATTTTCAATACATTACCAATGATTTTTTTAATTTACTTATTAAAATTTTGCAAAATTTTTAAACAACAACAGATAGGTACAGATTACATCAAAATAAAGAAATGCAGAAAAGCTTAAAAAGACAGCGAAATAAATTAATGACATATATGATAAATGGATAAAGAAGTTTCTTTTTTTTATACAAAACTTTAGTACCTAGTAAAGGTGATGCTGTACCGCTTTCGGGGCATTTGGATTTTCTCGGCAAAACATTAAGGCCAATACACACGGGACTGCATCCCAACTGCAACATAACTGCCAACTGAGAACTGCCCACACATTTTTTATTGCGGTTCCATTGCAATCGGCACAACTGTGCAGTTGTTCCTGAGTGCGATTGAAATTTAGAGGCAGTCGCAGTTCGGATGCAGACCGTCTGCACTGTCCCTTAGAGTACGGTAGCATACGTAGGGGTGGAAGAACTTTACATTGATTCATCAAAATTAATTAGAGTGCTATGCAGACTCCATGTTTCTTATGGTTTTGTTTTTGATCAAAATTAGTATACTAGTTTATGCTTTAAGATAGCTACAGCATACCTTTCTTCACCTGACTCTGTCACAATCAGTGTTAATATTTATTATGAATAAATATTGCATTTAACGATCAGATACTGGTGTAGGACGCTGCTGCGAAAATAAAATGTTTTAATAGGGAAATACATAAATCGTATCATTTTTTACCCGACTGCAAAGGAGAGGTATTGTTTTTATATACTATGTACGATCAGCCGCCGAGAAAAGTAAGCCTCCGGTGTGGTTATCTCCCTTACAGGGGGTAACTTTTTATCTACCGCTGACTGTAGAATCCGATACATTACATACATTTTACTTGCGCCGATGTATCTGCGTTAGACACCGGTATCGGATCAAATAAGTGTCAAAACACTGTAAGAATACATCGGAGCAGCCAAGAAGTAGGTACAACGGCTAACGAAGATCCCGTTATAAAACTTTTATTTTTATCTTACTCTCACTCAATATCACTGAAATTTAGTTAGTCATGTAGTTGTTTGAAATTGGTCAAATAGTTTGTTTTTCCTTTTGGCAATCAGTGTAACCGTTCCGTCTATTTTAAGCGACAGACACGTAAAAAAGTAATATATACATATCGGCCTTTACTCGCGGTTTCTCTCGCGTAATTCATTAGATCTAGCAGATTTAGACAATTTACTCTAAACTCACCGGTTGAAATATCAGGATTAAAAGTAGCCTGTTATTCTAGACATCCAGCTAGCGTACCAAATTTCATTCAAATCCGTCCAGTCTTTTCAGAGTGAGAGCAACACAAACGAACTTTCGCGTTTATAATAATTAGGTATACTATGTTCCAACGGCAGGCAAAAAAACTTATTATGGACAAACTTCTACATGTATCTCTCAACGTCATTCTAAAACATGATACAACAAGTTTTATTTTCTCGAGTGACCACTAGCCACTAACAGCCCATACTTTGAAAGTTTATACTAAGAGCTAAGTGATAAACAAGTGCATCGGACAAAATATATACTTCTTTAATGTTCGTTTTTTCGCCTGCCTTTGAAACAGAGTAGGTATAGCAGTATTATTGAACACCCTGTCTGCTCCGATGCGTTAGACTATTTTCAAATGAACAAGAACCAGGTAAACAAAAAAAATAGAAAACCTTATCTAGAGTTCAGATGGATTTTTCTGTTCTTAACGTCATTAAAGATATTTTTAGACCTTCGGAACAATAGATATAGTGGCAGGTAAACATAGGGAGTATTTGCATGTCATTATTACAGAGGGGTGTCTGTTTAACGGGTTATTTATACTAGATAAGTACGCACGAAAATTACTCGGACGACAAAAAATTGTTTGACAAAAAGGTGACTTGACTAATTTCTTATACTGGTGATAATGATCGGAATAGGCAGAGTCAGAGTCAAGTTTGCGAGAAGAAATTATATGGAGTTGTTAGAATTAGACCCCGGATTTTTGTGGCAATGACGTCACAATAGGGTAGTTTGGGGAGTAAATGGGACGGTGTTAATTAATCTGTCATCTCCCAGGATAACAGGATCAAAGGAATTTGGGCACAAATTTATGCCTCTGGGAGAGGACAGGTTAATACCACTGTGTAAATTATGATGATGATGATGATGATGATGTGTGTGGGAATGGGCCCAAAAACCATCTCACCGTCCAAAAACATCTACGTGCAAAAAACACCAACAACAAGCGAGTGGACACAAAAATCAAAACGGGTTTAACTTAAACCTAACGAATTTGTTGTAATTACTTGTAATTTATTTTTTATATAGGTATTAAATTTTAATTTAAAGAAAGAAAAAAATAAAATCATTTATTCGTGACATGGGAAGATGGACATCACATGGTCCCAAATCAACAATCTGCCGATCTTCCTTTGGGACCATCTTCACACACATCATCATCATCATCATCATTTACACAGACATATTAATTAACACAGTTCCATTTACTCCCCAAACTACCCTATTGTGTCGTCATTGCGACAGAAATCCGGGGTCTAGTTATTACAATACCACCTAATCACGGGAGCCTGAAATATAATACAAATTGAGTTGCAGGATTTTACGGTCACGTATTGCGATTCATTTTGAATTGGCGTATTAAAATCTCTAGTTATTGCAGAACGTATTTAACTTTTATACTTATTTAAACTAAAATATATTATAGTAGAATGAATGGTAAACAATACGAATTAATTATTTTCAGTATCCCAGGAATGGATGGTGTTAACAACTCTATATTAATTCTTCTCGTGAATAGTCATCATCATCATCATCATCATGTCAGCCGAAAGACGTCCACTGCTGGACATAGGCCTCTCCCAAGGCTCTCCATTCAGACCGGTCTTGTGCTTTCCGTATCTACCGCGATCCCGCGATCTTAACTTAACTAATTGAGTGAATTGTAAGTGAATTTAATCTCCCTATTACGACCATTGCTTATCATCCAATATCCGTAACAACTTGGGGGTACATCGCATGGTTAGGGTTGCCAACTTTTTTTACAAGAAATAAAGTATATTTACGTCTGAGAAGGGTAATAAACAGTATTTTAGAAAAATGAACAGTATTTTCTACCTTTCATGATTTAAAGACGAATTTTTGGGTGCTTCTCGCCCAACTTATCAATTTAGTTTCATTTTTAAAAGCCTCACAGACCTCGTCAGAATCAAAACTAAAATTAAAATAAATAAGGAGGTAAATTTTTATTAAATTAACATTGGCAGATTCGTTCTGGACCACCACTATTGTGACTATGCTGTACTGGCTTAGTGTGTGGTTAGTGTTAGACAATGTTGATGCTGAAAACAGTATTTTACATACTTTCTTTTAGTTCAACAGTAAAAAGTATAATGTAGTGAAAACTGTATAATACTTTTTTAACAGTATAGTTGGCAACCCTACGCATGGTCGAGCGGTAATGTCTATAAGGCCAATGGGATAGTATTTTGTGCCGTATAAAAAAAAACCCGTCACGTGGCCGCAATGTAAGTACAGAGCAAAACTGACTGTGAATGAAAACAGAATGACAAGCATAATTCTTTTTTTGAAATGTAACCAACAGATGTCGGTGCCATCGAGATCTATTTATTGTTTATTTACCAACTATAGATTGTTAATGTGAAATGCTGATCAATATAGGAACAATGTTGTGTAAACTATTATATAGCCTTCGACTACGCATACATGGAATAAAACCTAACCAGTAAAAAGTTATAAAACCTCCGACTTTGTCACTTCAAAGTTCAACACCTCAAAAACGGCCAAACCGATGTTGATGGAACATATCTAAACCAGTTCTAGAAAACCTGATTTCAAATAAAAAAACGCATTCAAATCGGTCCACCCGTTTAAGCGTTACGGTTCCACAGACAGTCAAACTTATAACACCCCTCTTTTTGCGTCGGGGTTAAAAATAGGAAAAAAACATGAACTATTGCTTTCTCTTGTTAGGATATCAGCGTTATCATTAAATCATTATTAACACGATTGAGATTAATTATACCTTCTTGAGAGCCCGCGTCAATTCTTTTTATATAAAATTTTAAAACTTAATGTCATAAAAAGTTGACGTTTGGTTAGACATTATTTTCAAAATTTTGTACGCTGGGTATCCTCAGACATTTCTTTACCGGTACAGTCGAGTTCATAAACTTGCGAGCAAATTTTTTATCAAAAATATCCGAACACGACTCTATTGTTAACGGCGTAGAAGCGTTTTCAGATATTTTTGATCAAATTTTTGCTCACAAGTTTATGAACTCGAATGTAATACTGTGAACGATACTAATGTAAAATCTCGATGACACCGAGATTTAATTATTTAAATTACTACTTTTATTACATTTGCGTCACCTCTTTTCATTAGAATAACTCAGCAGAAAAACTGACTCGCGGTTTTTAAATTAAGAACTGTTTTTAACACCAAGTTACTATACTTGTCATTAGTGCTACCTACATAAACTGTTATAATTATTACAATAAATATCTCGTTTCATACAGAAATGGTAACAAATTACATAGTTGTAGTCAGGAATGATTTTTCGCGTTTTTTTTTTGTACAGTGCAAAGGCAATAAATTCACTAGTATTAATTAGCAAAATAAATAAAATCCACTGATTAAGTGTGGGCGTGTTTGGCTTGGTTATAAACCAGAGCTTCTGTTTTAATTTAAATAGTGCTTTTTAATCAATGATTCGATTAAGTGTGTATATAATAAGATGCCTCACTCAGAAATGTACATTTTCCATACATAAAAATAAAATTGCTGTAACAATTACTTAGTTATTAAAGTTAATAGACAACCCTGGGTGCGACACATTATGGCTCGTTTTAAATATTATACCAAAAAACAGTTTAGACCAATGCCAAATAGTTTTATCAATCGGCTACATATTGTAAATGCATCGTCAAGCCAGCCCATACATGGCCAGTTCAAACTTTACTAGTGATTTTAATTGATTTCATAGCTAATGGCACGCAAGTACTTTAATTAATTAAAACTGAGATATTTTTGCGTAAAAGATACTAAAACTTTAATGATTGCAAAGTTGCTGTGGTTATTTTTTTTTTGTTATCTCGTTCCAGGACCGAACCAGCGACTGGAACCAGGCAGTGGCTTAGAGGAAACACGTTTGTTGTTACAATATCGGGAATAGAACAGTACTGATGAATACTACACAGACCCAAATGTACAGGTTTTAGTATACACAATACCTACAAGCGAATAACAATAAAGAGTGCATCAGTAAAATAACAATTAAATGAAGGCGCCTCTAAGAACTGTCACATTGACGTAACACGCTTCAAAAATTTTAGTTCCATTTCTATCCGTCGTGTACTGTTCCGTGCGGTCGGTCTGTGCGGTTAATGTGTTGATTGAAACAATACATAATGTTCCTTTTTATACTACAGTCAATACCAAGCGCAAACTGGCCAGTAAAGACGTCATCACGAGAGGTGTCAGAAAAATACACAAAACAAGTCCAAAAACTAATCGACCTCAAAAATACAGGTCGATACACGCCCTTAAATAACAGTGCACCCGGCACTTTATCTAACTGAAGGAAACAAAAGAGTTGTGTAGAAGTTCATAGCAGTAAGAAACCTGTCCGCATAAAAACGAGTGGAAGACTGAATCATAAGATGATTTCAAAGTATGTACGAGCCAGAAGTACAAGTTGGTTCGACATGTACATAGCAAAACGGATATAAGAAACGATTTAGAAAAACATCGATTATAAAGCGTCCAAATTATAAAGCCCGCGGTGGATTATCAAAATTAGAAACGCATAAAAAATAACACCAGAGCGAACATCACTAAAACGTATGTATGACAGATTATAATTTCCAAAAATATCGTTTTATATGGAGTATCGAATGACATGCGCAAAGTTGGAATGGTAGTCGTTTAAATAGTAAATCAGAAGCGAAATGCAATGCCTGTCATGAAGATCGAGTTTTGCTATAAATAAATATAAAAATATAAAAGTTTAGGTCTTATTTCGAGACTCAGTCGGACCATTATGCACTAACAAAACGCGTATGATTGCGATAGCTGACTCTTCCACACTCTTGCTACCCTACAGTCGTCTCATTCAAACGCATACAACCGTCTCACTCTAGAATGAGTGCGTATCAAAGCACTCATCGAAAATTACAGCACCGCATCGCCTCAAAACTACTGGATCGTTGCTTTAAAAAGCATTATATTAAATAAAAAGAAATAGCGGAATGCTACTTGCATTATAATAATTTTAGTACATTAAGGGATGAACAATAAAAATCTCTAATTATAATCACGATTTTGAGGCAAACCGGTGCTGAGGCGAGCGCGCTTGCAACCCTTACGCGCGACTTAGAGATTCGCTTACGACACAAGCATAATACGGCACAATATACAAAACAACGCGCATCATCGCTACCAACTAACTTACGGTTCAGCTGAGGTCGCATCGTAGTCGGTACACGGTATATTTACACAGAAATGGAAACATAAATCACTTACTCTTACACAATGACATTACTTAATGGTACATAAGCTTACCCTAGCACACAAGTGTACGGTCAACGTGACTATGTGATGAGTATTGCCGAATATTGCACAAACCTGTGTTAAAACCTGTTCCAAAAAAATCCAAACGACATTTTTACTTAACACTCACAAAGTCGCTTGAACTTTTTTGAAACCAGTCCAAGTTTAAAACCAAATAAACATACCAATCAGTACATTGTACATTTCCGATTAGTTAATTATTAATTATACAGTTGTCAAAATGATATGCAAGTATATAAAGGAAGCTTACAGCTTGTTCGTTTGAAAATTATTACTTTAGAACACGTCGCGAGGAAAATTCCCGTTATATTAGCGCAGTTAGCATCAGGTACTTTATGGGGCGAAACGCTCATAAATCGAGCATTTAATATTATTCATATTAAGGTCTCGCTCGATTTTTGAGCATTTTACGCACCTGTATCTGATACAGACTGTGAGCCAGTGGGCCTGGCACTTAAGTTAAATGAAATGTATTTCGTATTGCTCTCTTTGCTCCAAGACACGGGATGGCAGTAAGCAAGAAACGAGAGCACGTACTCGTCTCTACCACAACAAAGTAGACTATACTTCGTTTTTATAGCATTAGAAAAAGGGTAAATAATCTTGACGAGTTTTTTTATCTTACTAATGCTAAACAAATTAAGTATAGAACCTTGCAATAAACACAAGGGGTTCGAGTTGCGTGAGAAAAAGACAAATACATGCCCTCAAACGAATATTTGATCAATGATCACTAAAATATAAACTAAAATGCTGACATGGATGAAAAACTGAATATGTACAAATGTGTGTGTGTGTGTGTGTGTGTGTCAATCGGTTGTATGGTAGCATCAGCTGTATATCTGAGACAATTCTCGACAGATGTATCTAAAATGATTTATTCTGATGTTATGCCATTATCATTAAAAAAAAGAACGTCGTAAAAATTGGTTATAATGCCCGTCTATTTTATTGTTATTCTTTGGTGAAACCCGAGCCAATGTTCTTGGACTGCGGTTAACATCAAATAAAAGTTCGAGTATTTTTTTAATAAGCTCAAGCCAGCAAGCTTCTTCCATCTGCCAAAATAACCAGCAGTAGGTTTTGGGATAAAATACTGCATTGTAACAATGGTTTTACCTATATAGTACAAATTAATACAGGCTGGCGGCGAAATTGGCTAACCACTTGATATTAATAAATAAACTTTGATTATTAAAAAGTTTAAACGGTTCTAAAACTGATTATTGTTTTTTTATACATATAATCGCACAACGACTGTAAAATGATAAGGTTTTTTACTAAAAACAAAATAAATACGTTAGTTAAAAATTATCTATAATACGATCGGTATTCAGTCTCCGGATTTCTGATTATTTTGACCAATTTAATAACAAACAGATCGATAATTTCTAAATATTAATCTGCTAATTTGTTAAAATATAACGCTGTTGGTCCTGAGCCATGGAATTCATTTAAAAGTGTTAAAAAGCAGTTTAAAATCGTACGTGATAAATTATTTAAAAAAGCCATCTCATGGCAAAGTTTTTTTAAAAGTTATTTGTCGAATTTTACATCTACAACTAACGTCAGCTTCCAAAGTTCATCCGTTTTAGAACCAATAAGGTAAACGTCCGAGTGCCCAATAGATGACACCCTGATGTCACCTATAAACCTAATAACTAAATTAGATGGCAACTATTGAGACAGTGACGAGCACGCGTACGTGTACCGTACATCGATGTATTTGTGTGCCGCCAATTTACGTTTCCGGTAAAGTGATAATATGAAAACAAAATGACTATTATATAAAAATTAAAAAGAAAACCTAGTTTCATATAGCACCTGTTAAAACTTTTTTTGTCTGAAATAATGTTAACGTGTAATTATTTTAAACTATATTTTTTTAATGTTTACTGTATACGCAGTTTGGCCTCTACTGGTTTAAAATGTGAGAACGTTTTATTGCATTTTATGACAAAATATAAATACTGAGTGAAAAGTCAATCGCATCCAGCCATAACAAAGTACATGACGGAACCACTGAATCGCTGACGACAACCGAACCGAAAAACCGTGTGATGTGATTTGTGATCGTGATTTTTTTTGAAAACGTAATACATACTTGATTTCGATATAGTTACATACACGAAAATTAATGAGATTCCGTAAGAGGCACAAAGTAAAACAGTAACATTAACAAAAATATATAAGCTATACATTATATTAAAATATACAATAATTGTGCATCACTCAATGCACTGACCTATAATAAATCTTAGAGTAACTTTAAGTTAACCATTGAGCTTTCCATTTATACAAATAAATAGTTATACAGAAGACGTAATATTTAAAAATATACAGACATTAAAGATAAGGTTTCTATACATAAATAGTTCACACGCTCACGAGTGTCGGATCACCGTTTACCGCGCGTACTTTTTGTATCACCTCACTTCACAGTGTTTATTGACGGCCAGCGACAGCGGCTGCGCGGGCGCGTCGGGCGCGGGCTCGGACGCGGGCGCGGGCGCGGGCGCGTGCGAGGGCGCGGGCGCGGGGAGGGCGCGGGCGCGGCGTCGCCGGGCGGCTCCTTCATCACGTACCCCGAGCCCTGCGAGCTGCGCGCTATTTTTAACCGGATAGGAGTCACTTTAGCGGTCCGAATCTTGCGCACGCCGGAGGCTTCGGCGTAGGCGGCGGGCGGGTCGATGGCCAGCGGGTCGGGCAGCGTGGGGTCGTAGTCGAACGGGTCCACGGCGGCCTCCGGCGCCGGCGCCGGCGCCGCGCCCGCCGCCGCTGCCTCCTCCTCCTTCGGGCGCTTGATCTTTATTATCAACTTGGTAGCACTTTCACTTTCACTGTTCACCACTTGCAACTTGTCCTGTTTCTTGTCCTTTTTGCGTTTCCGCTTCTCGCTCTTGCTGGGCTTGACCTTCTTCGTCTTCTCGTCCTCCTCGAAGTCGGCCATGACCATGCGGCGGTACTTCATGCTCTCGCGGCGCAGGTCCTCGAAGCTGGGCTTGGGGATGGGGTGGTGGAGGCG
Organism: Choristoneura fumiferana; assembly: GCF_025370935.1. NCBI lineage: Eukaryota > Metazoa > Arthropoda > Insecta > Lepidoptera > Tortricidae > Choristoneura > Choristoneura fumiferana. Next base: position 40,172,480 of record NC_133472.1, on the reverse strand, counting down.
CTTCTTGGGCGGGCGGAACTGGAAGCCGGCGGGTTCCTCCACCTGCTGCACGGTGTTGGAGCCTATCTTGATCTTGAGTTTGGGCGCGACGGGCGAGGTGGCGGGCCGGCCGGGCTTGGGCACGCGGCCGCGCCGCTTGTGCGCGGCCGGCGGCGTCACCACCGCGCTCAGAGTGGCCAGCTTGGACTCGTCGGCGACGTCGACGTCATCGTTCATGCTCACCTCGAGATGGCGCAGCTCCCGCGAGAGGCCGCTCGTCATCTTCCGCTTCTTCTTCTCGACGGGGGTTTCCGTCTTGTAGTCCTCGCGGGTGGGGATGCTCGTCATGGAAGCGACGGCTTTGGGTATGGTGATGACGGTGCGGGCGATGGGCGGCGGCGCGGCGGGCGGCGGTGCAGCGCCCATCGGCACGCCCGCCGTCGGGTCGTCCATGTTCATGTCCTGCGTCCAGTACTGGCGCAGCAGCTCCTTCTTGCGCATGCGCCGCAGATTGGTGGAGCCGGTCACCATGGAGGAGGGGCCGCCGGCCGCCGCCAGGCTGGCGCTCACGTCCACCGGCGGCGGCGGCTGCGGCGCCACCGGCGTAACCGTGCTGGAGTAGTTCGCGTCCAGGAACGGACCTTTGATCTTCACTTTGAGCTGATTCCTCGAGTCGGACAGGGAGACTTTAGGCAGCTGCGGCGTGAAGATCTCCTTGGCGAGCTGGACGGGCGGCTGCGGCGTGGGCGGGGCGAGGCGCGGCTTGCTGGCCATGAGCGCTGAGTGCAACTGCTTCTCGTCCTCCTCGTCTATTTCCCCGAGCTGCTGGTCGGCCGTGCCACTGGCGAACGCGAGCAGGTGGCTGTGGAAGGCGTCGGGCGCGGGCGGCGCGGCGCCCTCGAACGACAGCTTGTACGTGCGCATGTCGACGGGCCCCGGCAGCACCGGCTGCACCTGCGAGAAGCCCGGCCCGCGCTCGGCCGACTTGCGCGCCGGCGAGTCCGCCCGCTCCGGCTGCTCCGGCGTCGCCGGCTTCGCCTCATTTACCTCGACGCTGGGTTTCTTGGCGGGCTGCGGGCTGGCCACGCGCGGCGACTGCGAAGAGTCCTTGTACGAGTGCTCGGACTTCCTGTCGTCCCGTAAGTCGACGGACTTGCGCCTCTCGCGGAGCGCTTTGAGGTCGACGCCGTCGTTGGCGATCTCCTCGTCGAAGTCGTAGACGGTGCCGACGAGCTTGCTCTGTATGGAGTTGCCCATGTATTCGTACCCGGGCACGCCCTGGCCGCGGCTCTTGGAGCGGCCGCGCCCTCTCGCGCTCCTGTTGCTGCGGTTGCTAGCTCGCTTGCCTTTGGAGGGCTCGCTCTGCTTGGGCGATATGCCGGGGCTCTTGCCCGGCGATTTACCAGGGAACTTGGTCTTGGGAAGTTTCGGTTGAATTGGCGACTTCGACTCTTGCGCATGTAGACTCAGCATCGTTTCGGTGCTGTCATTGGATTTGGTGGGCGCTTTGTTACTGGTGTCGTTGAACGAGTCGACGCTTGGGCTGGAGACGACGTGTATGGAGAACTTGTCGCTGTTGCTGACGTCGGGGTCATCCCGCGGCGAGTCCACGGGCTTGGGCGTCGGCGGCGCGATCATGGCCGTCGTCAGCGCTATGTTTTGCGAAGACGAAGTGAAAGCAGCGCAAAGAGTCGGGAACGCGGGCTTGGACAAGGGCTGTATGAGAGGAGTACTGGTGTAGGACAGGCCCGGGGGAGCGTACAAGCCGGGACCGGGGGAAGGCAACGTGAGCTGAGCGGACGCGCAGGCCCCGCTCCCGAACAACGGCAGAGATCCCATCGAACTAAGGAACGGCGACGCGTCAGGTGGATACGAGGAGTACTGATTCAACGGCATGGAAGGCTCTACGGAACACGCGTACGCTGGTATCGGTGCGTAACGTTCTATCTCAGGTATCATGTGGCTTTGGTGTGAGATTTGGGAGTCGCAGCTGTTCATGTGTGATTTGAGATCAGTCTTCTGCGAACATATTGAACCTTCAGACGTTGTGCTTGAAGCGGATGACCGCCTCGTGATTATTTTGTTCTCCCTCCATTTCTCTTGACTCACGTAAGGGGATGAGATTGTGGCGCAGTCGGAGTGTATTTGAGAGTTGTTATTCTCGTAGTTCTGATTGTCTAGATGCAGTTCTTGGTCGTTGCTGTGCATGGAGTTGTCGACAACGGACAGGGACTGCGAGTCATCGCTTTGTTTTGACAATGATATCGTGTCACCCACTTCTGAAACGGACTGTACGTCGGACTGGATCGTCGCTGGCTCTTTCAATTCGTCGTTGTATCGATGGTCGTATTTCCTGTCGTTCGGTTCGACATCGTTGTGCTGCATCGGTAGATCGCGCCATTTATCGTTGCTTGTCATGGGTATGGGCTGGCAGTCTTTATTGTCATGCATGTCATTTCTACGCAACACGTGGTCGGCCGCTGACAGTGGTTTGTGAGTGACTAGATGTAAATCGTTGGCAGGTGTTTTGGGCTCATGGATGTCCGTGGCCGCGTTTTTGTTCGGCGGCGGAGTCTCGGCACGTTTGACAGGACTCGTAGGCAAATCTTCCTCTGTGGGTTCTTTCTCCTCGTTGGCGGCCTCGTCTTGAGCGGAATTCTCCGCAGGCACTTTTTTACTGCTCAGCTGCATTCGTAACCTGTCGACGAGGTTCAACGTTTCTTGCACGCCCTGTTCTTTCGAGTCTTCCTTGAAAAAGAATTCAGGATACGATGTGAAGGGTTTGATCATTTCGTCGTTGTTGAAGCCATCATCAACGGCCATCATTTCAAACTCGAATAGCTCGTTGTCTTTCGGCTGCGGTGAGAACATGGAGCGGCATGGATTCACAGAAGGTATCTTCGCACTCTTGGATATTTCAACACCCTGTACGTGACTCGCGTCTTGAGCTATAAACTTCTTTTCCTCTAGCGTAGAACGCTTCCGCATAATCCTAGGCGTAGGATTTTCTACTTCTATCGAATCCATGTTCAACGTTCGAGCATCCATCGGAGTCTTTGGTGACTTGATCATCGTATTCTCGTTCAAGTTAGCTTGGATTTTGGCGATCATTTTAATACTGTTCTTGTCCGCAGAATCCGTGTCCTCAGTCATGTATTTGTCGTGGCTGCCGAGTTTTTCTACTGGCGGAGGATGCATGCTGGGGCTTGGTGCTTTCTCAAGCCAATGCTTTTCATTTTCAGCATACTTGTCATTTTGATGGAAATCGTTAATCGGTATTGGAATCTTCTTGTCGTCATCGGCAAGTTTCTCCTCAGTTTGCGGCTGCTTGGCGGGCGATAAGCTGCTAATGGTGCGGCTCAATTCTAACGCGTTCTGTTCGTCGTGCCTGGTCAGTATCTTTCTCTTGGCCGACTCGCGCGGAGCTTCATGTACCGTCACTAATTCCTTGGTCACTTCCTTGACGCTCATTCGTCTATTAGGGATGGGTTTGTGTTTGACATCTGCTGTCTTTCTGGGGCTGGTCTTGTTTTGGATGGGGTCAGCCTCAGGTGTTTTTATCTTGTCCTTATCATCGATGGACACGCGCGGCTTGATCTTGGTGGGCGAGGCCTTCACGGTCTTGGGTTCGATGAGCGGCTCTTCCTTGACTTCGGTCTTCACCTCCTCGTCCGTTTTCCGCTCCGGAGTTGGAAGTTCACGGGACTGACTGCCCTCTTTGGGAGTTTTATTGGATCCAGAGGCATATCCGTTGTCGTCTTTAGATGGTTTTCTCTGTCGGGCATCAAGCTTATGAGGCAGATTTCCGCTTGTAGTAATGCTTCTGGTCCGAGCACGTGTGGCGGCCCGCGCGTCATCGGCTCGGCGCGGTTCCTCTCCTTCAGGAGCCGGTGATGATACGCCGCACTCGGGCCCCCGTTCGGAAGTTTTAAGCTTCTTGTCAGGGGCCTTGCGTGGGGACGTATCAGTCGAAAGGCTCTTTCCTTTTCTTCGTCTTCTGGGTCGCTTGGGAGAGGGACTGCCCGATCCGGAGAACCGCGATGCCTGAGAGCTGTCAGTATCACTCGAGGCACTAGTTGAAGACAATGGTCTTGACACCTTGTCGAGAAAGGGCAAGTCCACTGTAGGCCTAGTGCCTGGCGGCGAGAACATGGAGGGCTGACGCACGGCTGGCTTAATCTCACGCGCCTTGGCCGTCGGCTTGATGCCGGGCTTCTCGGGCTCGTCGTCGGAACTTGATGATGAAGAGTAGCTACTGCTGCTGGAGTTTGATGACGAACTTGAGCTCTCCTTCTGAGGCGTTTTCGCACTTTTGCCCTCTTCCTTCTTCGGTGTGAGTTTGGCAGGCTCAGGCTTGTCGCTCTCTTTCTTCTTGTCAGTGTCGGAAGTATCGGCGACTGGCGCCTTCGTGCCGAGCCCGCTCTTGATATGGGCCGCTGCTTTCTTGGCAGCCTGCCTTTGAGGCACGTATGCGATAGTCTCCTTTTCCACATCTTTCGATGACTTTTTGCGGCCAACTTTAGCGGGAATATCTTTCGGGACCTCTTTGCCTTTAGATTTGATAGGTATTTTGGGTTTTGGTTTATTCTCGTCACCACTTCCTGTCTTTTCGTTTCCAGACTCTTCCTTTTTAACTGCAGTAGTGGATCGCATATTCTCTGAAGCTTTTTTGGCAGCTTGCCTTTGTGGAACGATGAGATCCGAAGGATGATCTTTACTTTGTTTAGAGAATTTAATATTTTCCTTATCCTTAGCTTCATCATCCGAATCATTACTTTTAGTTGGAGTCTTCTTTTCCTTGTTGGAGGGTTTTCTTCCCCTCTTCTTAGGAGCAGGTCTATCCACTTTAGTGGGGCTTTTCTTTTCAGGCTGAGTAGGAATAAACTCCTTCATTGCGCCCTTCGTTCTGGGCAATGGTTGTTGTGAGTCATTATCAGGCGATTTGTCAGGTTTAGATTTTTCAGCTTTGATCTTGTCTGCTTTGAGATCTACCTTGCCTGAGGACTCCTCGCTGCTGTCGGAGTATATGTTGTTCGGGAACTTGCTGTTTTGTTGCCGAGTGGTTCTGATCGGCATCAGGTCGTCGCTGTCCGTGGCCGACTGGCCCGACTTCACGGCGTCGACCATTTCCTTCTCGAGATGCTGGAGCGTCTTGCTGCGAGACCGATCTTTCTTCATTCGACTCTGCAAAGCCTCGTCCTCACTACTGCTCTCGAGTACCAGCGCCTTAGACTGTGGCACCTTCTTTTTCTTCCTTTCGTTCTTTTTGGGAGATCTTTTGCCTTTGCTTTTAGGGGAGACTTTTTTCTTTGGAGAGGCTGACGGTTTCTTGGCGTCATCGTCGGTGCTGGACCCGATGGCCCGGCCGCGGTACCGCGTCGAGCGGGATATCTCCGGGGCACTCTCCTCGCTTGATAGCCCGCTATACATGCTGCCGCTCCTCCGTGAGCCGTTAACATAATGCTTTTTGTAGGGATTAGACGACTTAGAGCCTCTGACCATGCCGTTGCGATCCTTTTTCTTGTCGTCGCCCGAGTCGGGCGGCGCGATCCGAGCCAGCAGATCGTCGAAGTCGTTCTTATGGTCAGCGGCGTTGGGATGTGAGTAGAGCCTGTCGTATATGGAGGGGCCATGGTTGGCCTCGATGATGGCGGCGAGGTCGGGGCCGGAAAGGGCGGGCTCGGCGGCCAGCACGGCGACCTGCTTGTGGAAGGTCTGCTCGCGCATGCGGAAGAAGGATCGCGAGAGCTTCTCTCGCCGGCTGACCATGTAGCAGAGGTTGCGGACGCGCTCGAGGTCCTGCCGGAGTTGGACGAACATCTTCATCTTGTCGAGGTCGGCCTGCTCCTGGCGGTGCGAGAGCAGCTCGCTGTCGTCCGCCTTGGGCGGCAGCAGCGGCCGGTTGCGGCCGGCGCGTCGCTTCATCTTCCAGTAGTTGTAGATGTAGTTGATGGCGTCCTGGTCGACGTCGAGCAAGTGCGTGCTGACGTCCTTGACGCTCACGTGGCGGTCGAACTCGCCCTCGATCTCCTGCAGCCGCGCGGCGCGCGCCTGGTTCTTCTCCTCCGACGTCATATCTTTGCGCCGTTTGCGCTTCACCTCCTCTTCCTCCGAGCCGGAGCCGGGGCACTTCTCCTTTTTCGAATTGACACTATGTTTTTGACAATACGATCGCAACTTGACGCCGTCGTCGGCGTTCTCGTCCTCTATTATAGCGCGCATTTCTAGTCCATGTTTAAACGCGCACGTAACGTGATACGCAGTCTTACAAGTCTTTACGGAGCACTGTATGCAAGCACCCTTGCGTTCGCGACACAATACACACACTAGGGACCAGCGAGAGGCTGGTATTGAGGAAATTTTGGTTATTGGTTCCATTTTTTCCGCACAACCTATTGACACTTCGGGGATCCAGAGTACGCAGGAAACGTGGGCCCACTTGTGGCCGGTGGGCGTGCACTTCATGGCGCCGCCGTTGTTGGGGCACAGCACGCACGTCGGCCGCACACCGTCGCCGCACGGACGACACAACCACTGCCCTGGAAACGCACACACGACAATCAACGTCTATTAATTGTTATTTTATACAGGCTGTTTCATAAAATAACTTCGTCCGCAAATAATTTGTCCCGGTTTCTATGTCCTTTTCAGGGTCTCAAACTATTACACGGTATTCCTTGCAGGTTTAAAAAAAATAAAACAAAATACCGACTGTCTTGAAAAAACTCAAAACGTAAAAATAAGTTCAGTGCTTTAAAATATTAAGTAGCTCAAAAGTTCAACAATCGGGACCAATTGGATACTAAGAATCTTTGAGCCGGTCGAAATCATGCGTCCTGACTTGTTTTTTTTTATTGCAGTCGGGCTTTTGTTTTTTTTTTATGGTAACTTAATGTATATATTTAGAAAGGCTTATTATTAGCTTTCATTTAACACCCATATTGTTATTTATTTTTTATGAACGCCGTATTAAAACATGCTGCAGCGAGGACTAAAGACATACATACTACATACTCTCGAAAAACAGCCCTCCTTTAGGCGATGTAAAAACCTTCCAGCGGAACTTACCATCGGGTATGACAGTAATGCCGTAGCACGCCTGATGCACGCAGATGTTGCAGGAGTCGCAGAAGACCATTTCGTTGCCGTCCTCCGAGTCCGGCGAGCGGCAGACGTCACAGATCACGTTCTCGTCGTACTCTATACCGAGACCCTCCTCCGACTTCATGATGGCTTGGATCTTGTCCCACGTCCGCACCTGGAGAGTTCGCGGCATTAAAAACTCGTACGGCTCAACACACACAAATAAGACAATCGGGTAGTGTCCTGGTAAAAAAAATATACACAGTTAGATTATAAAATAGTTTTCTTTCACTTTTCATGCTCTAAAAGTAGGTCAATATAGCCTTACGATTACGAGGTGGGAGTAAAGCGAGTACTTTAGTCCTTAGGGATTAAAAGATTTTTTTTTTATTTACTTCGAGTGACAGATAAACTCAAACAGACAGTACTTGCTTAGTTTTTGGCATAAAATAGGATTGTGTGTGGACCATTTTCATTACGAAAATGTTATGTTCTTAGTCTACGTGGTCTTAGTTCTAAGCTTTTTCCACATGGAAGGTGGCGCCATTCCATTTATTCCACTTTGTGTGTGGGCCATTTCGCCGATGCGATTTTGTTATATCTGTGTCTGGCTGGCAAAAAATACTTACCGCGAAAACTTTGAAATTGTTGTAGTGTAAATCATAAACGATGAATGACTATTAAAGGGATAAGTTCGCCTTTGTGCATATATTTCATTGTTTGTCATCTGTGTTTGTTTACATACATACATACATACTATTCCTTTCTCGCCATCGACGTGAAAAATAGAGTTTTGACCTCGATAGTCTCGATAGTCAATATAAACCCTCGGATAAATAGACACCCTCGCTAAAGCTCGGGTGGCTAACCACCTCGGGTATATATTGGCTTATTTTAGTCCCTCGATAAAAGATATACCTACTATTAGACAAGTTTTATTTTTCTTAGTCAATCAGACAAATTTTTGCTGACTGCACTTGCATTGTCATCCAACTTACATTATGTATTCCAAGTTTCAAGTCAACTCGACTTCTACGAGTATAAATAATTGGGTCAAATCTCAAAAACAACAACAAACAAGGCAAATTATGAAGCTTGTAAAAATGACAAAGAGAATGCGCGTCGTACGGGACAAGTGACGTCAAATAAAAAATGTACTGAGGCGTGACGTAACACAAAACTTTAACGGACTATATATTCATTTTAAAATATTTTATTAAGTAACTATTACAAAGTTATGTTTCATCAGTCAGACAGATTGTAGTGACCAAACATCCCCTAAACACAAAGATTATTCAGCCGGGAGTATGAGCGCAAGAGATTAGGAAGGTAAGTCGTCTGCAGTGGCCAGTATGTAAGTGCGAAAGCGATGCCACAAACATAATTTAATTGTGGTTTATTTTTTTTGGTTATATATTAATCGATTTTACTGGCCTAATATAAAAAAAAAGTTGCAGAAAACATGCCAAACGGCCACAAAGCTAAGCTAAGCTAAGCTTGTAAGGTTGCATGTAAGTGAAAATAAGTTATGTCAGATCGCTCTGCGCTCCACCACGACCACTCTGGCACGAAATTATTTAAATTTACTAAGAAATAAAAAAATGTGGCCCCATACAAAAAACTCTACTCCGTCACATTTTTTTTGAGGACGAAAACGACAAAACGAAAAGAATTTTGACCCAGCCAGATTTTTTCAGGACAGCCTATCAATCTAGTTGCGAATACTTTCTAATGAGATCACGTCTTCAGAATCGCCCGGCTTAGGAACCTACCACCTTTACGAGCGGCAACCACCTGTGGCACGAACTAACGAACGCGCGGCAACGCAACGCGTCGCATCGCGTCAACGTTACCCAATCAAATACTGACTTAAACCGTCGATAGCCAGTAACGGGCCCTAGAAATATCGATTCCTGTATCTCCCACAGCCTAGGTACAAAGTGCATCGTACATAGGGTCCCAGGTCGTACATAGCGGTAATGAAATGACCTAAATAACCCAGCCAGCTCTAGAATCGATAAAGCACCGGATATTGTGATTTGCGTGCGGATGTTGAAAACTTGTTACAGTAAACCTTAGAGTTAAATAATATAAATTAGTATTTTATTTTACTGCTACTTGTACAGTCAACTGCAACAATGTCGATACGGCGAAAGTTACTATGAAGTATAACAATGTCTGTGAGATTAATATTATGTATTGAGCTTTCTTTCAATTTGGCCAAATAGTTAATTACCAGGTAGTTTTTGTATCAAAGAAATGAGTCGTTTGTGGAAGTTAGAAAAAATAAACGTATATCTTTATACAAGTTTTTATGTGGGCTATATTTGAAAAGTCATTCTATCTTCATTTTTAACCGACTTCAAAACAGGAGGAGGTTATCAATTCGGCTGTATGTTTGTTACCACAGAACTCCAGTCATTAATGAACCGAATAGAATTTTTTTTTTGCGTTCGTCAAGGTATGTCTCCAATTAAGTCCCACAAGCACCAAGTCAGGATCTGATGATTGGATCTTAAGGAAATCGAGGGAACTCTTCAAATGTTGTAGGGACACCTATAGTAAATTCGATATAAATTTAGTAGTAACTCGTGCATTTGCTCTTGAAAATCATCATTTGGTGAAGTGGAACTGATGATGCAGACCACAGTTGACCATCGGAGCTACTACTCAATTACAAGTATTTCACGGGTTGAATTTTAATTACTTTGACACAGTTGCTAAGCAACTTATGCTCCTCGTAATGTATATGGTAAAACGGGTGGTGAAGCCCCAAGACTCCTCAATAATGAACGTCTCAGCATCGGAAAAAGCAATCTTTCGTAAAAGGTGACGAGCAGTTGATATTAAACTATTGTATCTTAGATCGTGAAAAAAAATTGCAGTCTAAAAAAAAACATGAAAATAATGTAAATTGCGTAACAATACAATAATCTGGTAGTGACATCCTGGTAGTCCGGCCAGGATCGTCTCCGCATGACGGAACTCTTCAACGGTTAATGGCATCGACTTGAAATTTGGTATGGAAATGTAGTTTAGGTGACAATGCAAGTACAGTCAATAAAAAGTACAGTTAGAAAAAAAGATTGTACTAAAAATGAAATTTATACCAAAAACTTATTTGCGCTATATTTTCAGCGTCTATGGCCAGCAGAATGTATCTGGGGCTGTTGAATATTATTTCATCAAAAATCTCGTATCTCAAATAGATACATCAACAAATTATAAAGAAGAAGAGCTTTTCTAACCGACTTCAAAAAAGGAGGATGTTCTCAATTCGAGTGTCTTTTAATAGTATAATGTAGTGACCATATTCCACAATATAAGAGTATTTTAAAAAAATCAGCCATTACAAAACTAAAGAAGGGAGGCCGTTTACCCAACTTAGTCGGTATACATATTGGCGTTCAAAGTACATATGTAAGGGTTAACGGATGCGGATGCGGAGGTGAAAGTGGATGTGGAAAAAATAGTAGTTTATGCTTTATTCAACTCAAAAATCTCTAAAATTTAAATAAAAACTGCCAAATCTCACTTGTTTTCGGCGTCATCGTGCATATGACTTAAATAAACAATTACTTTGTACAAAATCACTTTAAAAATAGAAAAATAGAAAAAAAAGATGGCAACAACAGAACTAATAATATATCTAGCGGGCCCATACCTTGAAATCCCCTGAAATGTCACTTTGACAATGACGAAACTTTGTTTACATTTTTTCCGTAGGATTAAAAATCCGGGTTTAACTATCATATCATAATGTACTATTTAATGGTATGGTTTATACCAATCCAATTTATATAAAGTGTAAACAAACCAATTTAATCAAAATTCTTGTATGAACACCCAGTGGATCGCATCAATAACACATTCATCTGTAATTCATGTCTTTTATTTAACTAGACTTATAATTACTTTTATTTTTTCAAAAAATCACCTGGTTTAAATATTTAATTTTCATTTGAAAAATCTTCGTCAAAATCTGACGTTATTTCTTGAATGAAACATGTGTATAATCTGTAGCAGCCTAGACTAGCGTAGACTAGAGATGGTAGAAAATTGGACTTTTAAAAATCGACTAATGCTCGATTTAATAAGCAACTTTTATTTACTTACGTAAAAAATAATAGTACATTACTGCAGAGGCCATGAAGTAAGGGATTGATGGACGAGTTTGGGGTAGACGGCCGAGTCGTAGACGAGGCCGGATAAAACAAGTCCAGCAATCCCTGTTCTGGCCGAGGATTGTATAGTGCTTTTCTCAAACAATGTGAGGAAATATTAAAATGAAAATAACTACTAGGTAATCAAGTAAACAATAGTTTATTATGAAAAAAGTAAGTAGGTACACTAATTAATATTGAATGTAATATTAGACATATTCGGACAGTTTTTAAAAGTGAAATGTATCGTTTTTCCTGGCACATTAATGGTATTTTTCTGGATTGATGATGTTGGATTACTCGGTGGTGGTGGTGGTGAACCCTCTTGAGAGGCTAGTGGCTGAGGGTTATTTACTTCTTCGCTCTGGCGGGAAGTGGATGACTGGGGGCTATTTATTTGTATTCCCTGGTGGGAAGTAGATGGCTGAGAACTTAATAACGAGGTAGTGGATGATTTCAATTGAATACTATTGTTTATTTGTTTTGATATGCAACTTTTGTTTTCAATAGAATCTTCGATATAACCCTCGGCCACTTGATCAGAACGCCATCCACCATGTCTTTTAAGGGTCATCAGATTTGCCCCAGAATCTGCAAGAAGAGTTGCAGAAGACCTCCGGAAGCAATGACCCGTATAGGAGTCAATATTAGGCAAATTTAAAAAAGTTGCGATCGCCCTGGGCATCAATGCAATGGTGTGTCGTCCAATTGGTTGCCTAGTACACTTTCCATTTTTGTAATTAAGGAAAAATCGATCGGTCTTGGTGTCCACAGGGCGAAGAGCTTCGTATTTTTGTACTACCGTCAAATGTTCATCTCTGACAACAAACATGCGATCTATTTTTGTTTTAGTGTCACGTAGTTTCACAAGGATCATATTATTATGATGCTCGACGTCATTTATACTGATGTTGGTCAGTTCTAAACACCTACAGGCACCATTTATGCCTAATACTAGAGCAACCTGAAATCAATACTCAAATGTTAATTAAACGTTTATCGACAAGTCGAGAATTATATATTTTAAAGTGACATAAATTACGCAATAAGATTACCTTGATTGCCAAAAAACGATCATCGGGAGCTTCCAACAAGAATTTTAATATATTTTCACCAGTAAATACTTGAGATTTCTTGCTTTTATATCCAGCAGACTGCCGCTTCAACAGCGAGTTCAGGTTCTTGTATTCTTTAATATTGATTCCGTGTTTCAGTTGTACGGTACATCTAAGCATAGAATACATAGCCCACAGTGTTGAGGGCTTTTTGCTTTTTGCAGCTTGGCTAAAATATGCGAGAAACACATTCTCTGAAAACGAGCTAGTCTTGGTTTCTTTTCTCCAGTTCATGAATGCGTCGTAAATTTTCATGTATAATTCCTTGCTTTTATGCGGTAGCATATTTTCCATAGCTAAGTTGACCTCCTCTCTTAAATTAGGCGGAGTACAGTCCATAACTTCCCCATCACTCTCGTCGCTTGAAGTCATTTTTATTTTTGTTGAAATTACAATGTGAATGAACGAGAAAGAAAAAACATTTAATTTACCGCCTTTTATATTTTTTAAACTTGCCATTTGAACAAGCTGTTCGAGCACCATGTTTAACCGCAAAAAATATAGAACCATAGACCCCTTTTTTTTTAATGTTAGTTGCGACATTAAAAAAAAAGGAGTCTATCACCGTAGTTCCAAACCGATTTGAATGCGGTTACTTACAGAGTCTAGTGGTGGTTGGCTGTTTGTATTTTTTTCTTTTGTCAGTTTAATGTTAGTAAGCCAATTTAAAAAGTTAGAGCAGCGGACAATAATGGGTTTTCATACATACTTCATGGCCTAGGCCAAGAAGTTATGTAGGGAGGTGGTAGGGAGCCATAAATGAGAAACTTCATGTCTCCATTTTGTGACATTAACGCATACATTTCCGAGCATGTTTGAGAAAAAATAGTTACTGCTTTTATAATGGAACAAACAGCGTTTGGAATTAAATCAAGTATTGTAAATAATAAAATAGATAAAAATACTTTGATCCATTTTGGTAAATGGCATCTGTAAACAAAGACTTTCATAAAGTGGATTGATATAAACCATAACACAAGTCTATCACTGCCAGCGATACAGACTACTTTCGCGCGTCAGAGCCACAATGGATATTTTTCAAGCGACAAGGGCAGCGTCGCCTAGCAACCGGATAAAAGCTTTTGGTACATAATGACAACACCTACACGTTCATTTTAACTGTCTCAACAATGTCCCTTTTGTACTTGAAGGGTTGTGACTTTTGACGCTGATTCTAATGACGTGGTAACTTGGGTGCGCCGATACTTTTAGTTTTAACCCCCAATCTATCTGTACACCGAATTTCATCTAAATCGGTTCGGCGGTTTAGACGTAATGAGGTAACAAACAAACAGACTTACAAACTTTCGCATTTATAATATTAGTGAGATAAGATTTTATGTATAAGATATTATATAAATTCCACCAGTTCGCCCTATTCCTTGTACAGTCAGCATCAAAAGTAGCTATACACTTTCGTACTTTGTCGTTTTACAGCCTTGTACTAAACGCCATGCAAGATTGTCAATGTGTCAATGCGAGAGAATAAAAAAGTGATCCGCTATCCGTGATGACTGTACCGGTGCCTAGAATAGCCAGACCGCCTAAGCGGGATTATATCGACCTACATCGACCGGCCGACTGACCCGCTTTCGAAATACGTTACCCGCAGGCTCCCGATGAACCTTCAAAACTATTTTATCTAGAATAATATCAAGTTATTGGCAAAAAAGTGTTCCGACTGCGGCAGATTTTTTTGTGTTTTGAACGCTAATTAATTAATTATTACCCAGTCCACTTAGCTTAGAAATACATAATAGTACATTAACGGTCAGGCTTGCAAGTAGGCAATTGTAGTTCCGGCCGAGGCGGATAGTGCTGTTCACAATAATCTAAAACGGAATCAACAAATGAGGAGTATTGAGTACCTAACCTATCAAAAAAAACGCCACCTTTTTTTTTCAATGACACTTAATGAGTGCTATTTTTTTTTAATTTGTTGTTTATAAAGCGTTGGGCCTTAATTTTTTCTTGTCTTCCTTCCTCATCAGTTCCACTTCACCAAATGGTGATTTCTGAGAGCAAATGTATCTTAGGTGTCCTTACAATATTAGAAGAGTTCCCTCAATTTTCTAAGGATCCACTGATCAGATCCTGACTTGGTGACAACGGGACCTTATTGAAAGTATTCTCATCAAGGAACAATATAACTTCCTCTTTATTGAAGTCTGTTAATTATTATCTTCAATTAAAACAATGTTGACAAATGTAATCTATACTTAATATTTGTGTTTGTGTGTTTGTCCGTCTTTCACACCATAAATGAGCGACGGATCGACGTGATTTTTGGCATAGAGATAGTTTATGGGCCCGAGAGTGACATAGGCTACTTTTTATCCCGGAAAAATGCAGTTCCCGAGGGAACAGCGCGCGAAAACCGAATACCACGCGGGCGGAGCCGCGGGTAAAAGCTAGTGTCTTATATTACCTACATGTTTGATCGATCAGATAATTAGTTTATTTTTAATCTAATGGTCCCTGCTAATAACAGTTAAATCAAAGTAGTCCCTGGTCAAAAAAACTGTTGAGAAGCACTGATACGAACGTTACGTTATTAACTTATTATGAACGTGCAGTTAGTCCCTATAAGGAAACAGCTGCGATCCCTTTTTCGCTTTTATTTCTTTACAGATTACATCTTCACTTTTAACGCATCTAGCCATCTAGTGCTAAAAGCTGCGGCAGTTCCAAGGTTTCTCACTATGAACGCTGCAATTAAAGTACTGGGCGGAAGTTAAGTATTTAGAAGGTTATAATAATAATATGCTTTTCAGGAACTGAACGAAGTTCGAAGAAAAATTCCTGTCGTAAGTTGGAGAAAAATGCAGACAGTGAAAGGCGCGGCCACATGCAAATCGCTCGACGCTCGTTTCCAACGTCAAATCTGGTCACGTGACATATAGCGATAAAGCCACTTAAAGCTGAAAATGTTGAGCTCTTCAATTTCGGCAAAAAACCCTGTTTTTTTTTGTCATTCACTCCAATTTCTTTTATTTGTACCACTGGCACGACTGTTACTAAATGAGATTATGAAATCAGCTTCCAAGACCAAGATCATTCCTGCAGGCAGCCATCTTGTCGCTGCTGCTCGACGCGGCGACTTGACGCTACTTTTCGAGTCGCGGGAAATTCAAAATCACATTCAAAATTGGGTCACGTGACCAGATTTAGCGCTGCAAACGAGCGACGAGCGACTGCATGTGGCCGCACCCTAATGCTTTAAATTGAGTTGGTACCACTTTGTTTTCATGTAAGTATGATGACTTGATGATCTTAAAGGAAGACCAAGGCTGACAGTATGCTGATATTTTATTTACATAGATATTTTATTTTGAAACGTCATGAATAAATATTTTATTTATTTCTGTCTTATAACAATCAATAGTGACGGCAATTTCCCTTGTTCACGGTACATAAAGCCAGGGATACACTATGGGTCAAATGTCATGCGACGTGTGCAGCCAGCGACTCGGGTGAAGTGGCGCGACCTTGCCGGACTTCGCTTGACATGCCTGGCAACGTCGCGCGACACGTCTATCTAACGACGTCGGGTGTCAGGCGAAATCGACCGGCTTCGCTGGACATGTCGCCGGCACATGTCGTGAGACATTTATCCCCTAGTGTATTCCTGGCTTAAGTCGGCGGGATTTCACGCTTCTATAAAGGATCGAAGCGACATCATCCATAGTCAGGTCTTCGCACACTTTAACAGCTCAACAGCCTCTCGACTCCTTATCTTATGTCGTATTTCCTAACAGTGCAATTTTCATTTTGTAAAGGTAGTATACGACGCGTGTTCTACACGTCGACTACGCGTCTCCACTTAAGGTCAACTCGCACCCATTTACCACGCGTAGCCATACGTCGGTCCCGCGGCGACTAGGCGCTTGCGGATGGCGGGCAACCCGCCATATTCAACCAAGAACTATAATAATATGAAGACGAGCTGACACAGTTTACTACGCATTGCCCACTCATTGACACCACATTGTCCACTAGTGACCATTTGGGGTGGATTACGTAGTTGACTACTCAACCAAAAGTATGAGTTGAGTTTGTGCGGCAGTGGTCTTTTACCGGGTTAATAGAGTGGAAAACGAGCCTGCGAGACATCTGATGGATAACCTTACCAACAAGAAGTTGGAAGCCTCCTTTGTCACTTCAAAGTTCGATATCTCAAAAACGGCTTAACCCATTTTTATGAGACATGTCTAAGAACTATCGGTACTCGCACATTATTGGTGGAAACGCTGCTTTAGAAAGTGTCTGAACTGTACATTCGGCAGTTGTTCTTACTCGAAAATACAAAATGAAACATAGATACACAGAAAAACCAGAAAAAGAGACCAGCGCTGGGAATCGGACCCAGGGCCTCAGCATTCCGTGCTGCGTGCTATACCGCTACACCACCACTGGACAGGAGTACAGACACGAATTTTCCCTATGCACCACATATCTCAGCTTGTTTGTTTCTTATTTAGTCACTTAAGCAGCGAAACCGTACAAGTAATAAAATTTGGAATTGAAATAAAAAATACAAAAACACTCCAAAAACCAATCTTAAGTTGTTCTTACTGTTGTATTGTTCACGCGAGGAGTTAGGAGGTTAAGTACTAACCTCCAGTTCCTCGATAACTTTCTCGAGCTGGTCCTCGGTAACGGCGCCCACGCCTGCCCTAGCGCGCTCAGCATTCAACAGCTTCAGCCACGCAGTGTCGGTGGCGTCAAGGTCGTACGCGCAGGCGGCTTCGGCGCGAGCCAGCGTCGTCGTTATCAGGTGCTTGTCGGGGGAGTACGTCGCGTCGCGGTTCAAGTGTATGTACTTGTCTTTAGGCCTGCGGAAGGAAGGAGCCTTTACTCAAAAATGTCCGTAAGTCTACATTATTCCTTATATATCAGAATGCTAAGTGCATAGTATATGGTCAGCGAGAAATTAAAAAGTTAAAAACATTGCAGGCGCGCTAGCTCGACAATAATTTATTATTGTCGAGTCGCAAACTTTTAATAAAATGAAAATAGCCATGGAAATGTTGGCACAAACCGTATACAGCCAACTCAAATGGCTGCTATCAGTTATTTTGTTGGAACTCCAGACTTTTTTTATTAAATCTGAAACAGCTAGGGGTTTTTTCGGTGGAAAAATACACCTGCAGTTTTTTTGTCACTCCCAACTGATTGACAGATATTGGTGCTGGTACTGATGAAACCAAATAAATGGGTCAATCGGCTTTTTAGTCTACCTTGTTGCCATGGCAACGTCTCCTGAGTTACTTATATTAAAATCATGATTTTTTGGGATACAAAACCACTAAAAGTTTATTAGGAATTGTGGCAATTTAAGGCAATTCCTTCATGGCTCATCTCTGAAGCATGCTATTAAGTATATATTTTTTTTCCAACAAAGTGTATCACTGATGTCTCTTGAGTTACGGGACAGAACAACACACTAAAAAGTCGATTCACCAAAATATACTCAGCGACATAAAACTTGCCCCACTCTTTATACAAAATTACCTGTCACATACATTTGGGGGGCAGATTTTTTGGCGCTCAGTCTATTGCTCTTTGGTGCGCTTTGTGGTACAGGGAAGAGTGACAGACTCCGTTTAATCTTCCACAAAGTGTTCCCTTACTTAAATAGAGAGAGAGAGATGGAGAAGTCTCTAAAAAGCCGTAACCAATCTACAAGACAATCCATTAACACTATCACTCCGTCATGTACGACTAAGAAGAAGAATATCCTTCTTTACAACTCACAGTTTGAACTCCTGGAAGTCTGGCGGCTTCGGATTCTCGGTGATCCGGACCTTGGGCGCAGGCAGCGAGTCCGGGTTGACGGGCACCTGCACCCCCCGCTCCCAGTCCTGCTTCCAAGTGTCCGTAATCACCCAGTACTCGGACGCCGTCAACGGCTCTGAATCCGGCAGCTTCATGGCGCTGATAAGGTCCTTCCTGAAAACCGGATGGATTGCTATTAGAATTATATTTTTTTTTATCGAAAATGTAAGATCCTATCCCATCTTAAAAACCTTTGAATCTCTACGCATTGCACCGTATCATACCATGACCGTAACAGCAACGTGTCATTCAAATAGTAGATTGTACAACAAGAGCATAAAACGAGCCATTTTACCCAAGACGTTCATATAGCCACCCGAGCCGGTACGGCAAGGGTGGATAGACACGTCGAGGGAAAAATGGGTTTAATGCTCGCGTTTTACACACTGCTTTTCACTTAGATTGCGAGGAAATTAAATAGGAACAGTGGAAATAATTGTTCACTTACTATGTACCTTTTATTTTTCATGCATTATTATACAGTTATCTATATTGATTTTAAGTTTTATTAAAAAATAATGGGAAGAAACTTTTTTGTTTGTGGCCGTTACCACCTGCAGGGCTACTACGAAACTCGAAACTCGAAGTTCGTGTCGTGCGGTCCCTCTGACACTTATACTATTTAACATGAGAGCGATTAGCCCTGCTGATTACCTTGGTGTTAGACGAAGATTTTACTTTATGCACTAGAGCATAAGAAGTCATTATATATAAACAGGAACTTTACGAGCATGAGAAGTGAAATAGTTATTTGTGTCACAAGGGAGCAAAATGGTGTATTTACGGCGAGGGCTTAAATTGAATCCAGAATGTAGCGAAGGATTCTGCAATAGAATCCTGAGCGTAGCGAGGGATTCTAAAGTAGAATCCTAAGCGTAACGAGGGATTCAAGTATTAGCGCCCAAGATGAAAATAATTTTGCTCCCGAGTGGCTCATACAACTTTTCACATCGAGCATTAAGAAACTTGAAGAAAAAAATATCTAAATATTATTAAAGAACAACCAGCATATAAAATGGCGCGGCTTTACAAATATCAACTTCAAAAAATGGCATTTGCAATAAAACAATTAGAAAAGCCTTGAACAGAAAAGTCGCACTTTGCTCCCTCTCGTCAGGGAGGAAAAGTTACTTTTCTGAAGGAGAGGTGTGAAATATAGTGTTTGTATCGAAAAGTATGAGGCTCCGCCCACTAGCACGTTTCGTGACCAACCGTCGCCGTCGCGCGTCATGTATGCGTTTGACATTCCATTTGACACTTCGTCTGACACGTTCCTATTACGATCATGGCACGATACGCTGTAATGTTTAGGATAATCCGACAGTCGCGATATCGCGATTGAGTCATTCAAACGGCAGGTGATATAACGCGTAGAACATACGGCTGTCGGCGCAGTAAATTCACAACCAAATTAAGATGAAGTGGAGACCTGAGACTCGTGGGTTTGGGGGATCGAGGATTCGAGAGTAATGTCGTAAACTAGATTCGGCTAGAGGTTATACATAGTTAGGGTCTGTACGATTATTTGTGTTAATTAAAGACACAAAATTAACGGATCTTTGAGATTTTTGTACGTATTCAGCATTCGTTTATTTTTAGATAGGAATAGTTTATGTCGAATTGAAACCTCTTATTGGACAAGCGAAAGCCTTCAAAAGTAATTTATGTCAACATGCCAATATCCCGTGTTTTCAAAGTATCATTAGATTGATAGATTATTTTCACAAAAGCATTTTTTCATAGTAGCGAACTTATTTATTTAGCGAATACTGGTAAAATATGCAAAAAAAAAATACACGGTATGAAAAATCACTATAAAGGACAAGAACAATTAAATTTGCGATTGTGAAAAGCCGCGATGTGAAAATAAGCTACTATAAAAAAATGGTCCTGTGAAAATAATTTATCAATCCAACATTCTCTCTTTGAACTTATGGGTACGCATCCATGGAAGTGCAGTCTAGTTCTATTGGTTGAAATCAACGACCACCTCTCCCCCGGTAACGTGGATTCGACTAACGCGATTGGTCGACTTCCATGGAAGCGTACCTCAAGTGAACTATTTAAAGTCCTGGTTAGTGATAAAAGGGTATTTGACACTAAGGGGCTGTTTCACCAGCCATTGATTAGTGTTAACTGACGGTTAAATGTGATGCTGTCTCCGTCTATTCGAACAAAACAAACAGAGACGGCATCACATTTAATGGATGGTGAAACAGTCCCTAAATAAGCAAATAACAGTCCATAGGCTTGTTGATGCATAGCAACACCAGGCCCTATGTATGAGGCATCTTCCATCAATATTTTAATTGAAACAGAACGTCATAACAACCATGCAGCCTCAATACGACTACATCTCATCTCATCCGAGATTCAACCTAAAATTCGTTCAGCTACAATCTGAATTCCAACTGTTCAAAAAACAGCAAGTATTATACCTGCGTTTGAAGTTAGGAGTCGAGGGAAAAAACATCTTAAATCACATCAAAAGTTTGGTAACATTTCAATCCACTGTGTAGTACTGAAAATAAGGGACAATGTTGTAATAGGGCATAAACTAAGCGTGGTGTAAAGAACCCTAATTATCTACTTCGATCAATAGCGGCTACATTGCTTTGCTTTATCTGGACATCTCACCACAATTCAAATAGTCAGTTAATCATTCAATGTTTTATTCATAGCTTCTCAGCGTTCGTTGTCTCAAATACCTCCGATTGAAAAAACGTCAACGGCCCGACACCGATACGAAATCGATGCAAACGAACGCATCCAGCTGCTCGCATAAGGCTGCGTTTCCACCTGCGCGATGTGCGAGCCTTTCATGTCATGGACAAATAGAAACGTCATTTACCCATCCTCGCCTCGCTCAGCAAATCTCTAGTGGAAACAGCTTGGCGGAGCGAGGATAGGTAAAAAAAGCGATTGGTTCATGACAAACAAACTTCTCGCAACACATCCTCGCACATCTCTGGTGGTAATGCAGCCTAACAGTGGCCTTACTGTCTAACACCTTGGGATCTCAATCGTTTGCACCACTTCTCTCACACAGTAGAAGACAATGTTAGAAAGAGATGGTGAATTTGATCGCGAACGTCAGCGCGTTAGACAATACGGCCTCAAGCCCCTATTTAATAAAGTTACAAGTGCTACAATTCTACATAATTGACACTTTTTTGTATGAAAAACTTAGAAATTATGTAAAAGACCGTATTGTCTAAAGGCGCTGCCACATGCAGTCGCTCGTCGCTCGTTTGCAGCGATAAATCTGGTCACGTGACCCCATTTTGAATGTGTTTTTGAATTTCCCGCGACTCAAAAAAGTAGCGTCAAGTCGCCGCGTCGAGCAGCAGCGACAAGATAGCTTCTTGCAGGAATGATGAATGATCTTGGTATTGGAAGCTGATTTCTTAATCTCATTTAGTAGCAGTCGTGGTCGTGGCAGTGGTACAAATAAATTAAATTGGAGTGAATGAGAAAAAATAAGTGTTTTGCCGAAATTGAAGAGTTTTTTTTTCAACGATAAAGCTCAACATTTTCAGTTTTAACGTTATATATGTCACGTGACCAGATTTGACGTTGGAAACGAGCGTCGAGCGATTTGCATGTGGCCGCGCCTTAACGTTTCTGATACTCACGATCGTAATCAAATGACGATCGCGAGCGTCAGCAGTGCTACTACGAAACTCGAAACTCGAAGTTCGTGTCGTGCGGTCCCTCTGACACTTATACTATTTAATACGAGAGCGAGAGGGACGGTACGATACGAACATCGAGTTTCGTAATAGCCCTGCAGAAACGTAAGGCAATACTGCCTCAGTACCACTACCATGAGTTTACAGTGACCGTACTCGATAGCGACGGCGTAAATTATTTGTAGGGGCGCTGTACAATTCTCCATACAAATAATTTACGCCGTCTCTATCGAGTACGGTCACTGTAAACTCAAGGTAGTGGTACTAGTCACTAGTCCCCATTCGATGTAACCATCGGCATATTTGCAGACCATTAAAAAAGGAACTGAGCAAAATTGTCTATAGGTACCAGAATTACTGGAAAGGATCAATAACCAAAATGACCCAAAGCACTCGAAAATCAAATTACATTCGCAAGCGGACATTTCAAAAAGTTCAATATGTAAAATCCCTTTATGCAAATCCCTTTATGCAGTTAAAAGCCGGGTTGGGGCAAAATGTCAATCAATTTTATTGGAAATGCATCTGACAATTTGCGATTGCAACATATCGCTTTAAATCCTGGGGATAATTATTACTTATTAGTAAAGTCAACGTCATAAATAAGTTATCATTTCTGTACTTTGTCGCTTTCAGTCGTTACACAATTACGTATGGCTTTTCAAACATGACGTTAAAGTGATTGACGGTAATTAATTTCATCGCTTAATGGCGTAGATTCTTTTAAGTTTCTTTAACTTGCAATTTTAATATGTAAATCGGTGTTGTGGTTTCAAAATTTGCAAACCATTTTGCGACCACTTCCTGGCGTCCGATTGAGCTGAAACTCGGTATATTTATGCGAGTTCAGTGACAGTACGGTAATCTGGTAGTGAAATCCTGGTGGTCCAGCCAAGATTGTCTCTGAAGGCCGGACTCTTCAATGGTTAACGGCATCGATGTCGAATTTAATACGGAAACGTAGATGACAACGCAAGTACAGTCAACAAAATATACAGTCAGCAAAAAAAGGCTTTTATAAAAAATTATGTTCAACTTCGTCAGCATACAACGGAGGCTTATCTCTTTCCCGGATTAAGGGGCTGTTTCACCATCCATTGATTAGCGTTAACCATCGGTTAAATGTGATGCCGTCTCCGTCTATTTGAACAAAACAAATAGAGACGGCATCACACCTAACCGCCACTTAACACTAATCAATGGATGGTGAAACAGCCCCTAAAAGTAGCAAGTTAATCAAAGATATTGTAGATATTTATTCTTGAAAGAATTGTAAGAATCGGTTCGGTTGCTTCAAGTAAAAGCTAGCTGACTATGAAAAGTGACAAACTTTTAATTCTAATATTTGAATTTTTTATTAGTACGGTTGAGAGTTCAAAAATACCCTAACATGGCCGACATAAAACAATGTGGTAACTCAAATTCGAAAGTGCGAAACATAAGATAACAGATCTGACATTTTCCCAATCAACCTTAAATAATAAATGAAGGGTCCACAGAAAGAACATGCCTAGTCAGTCGCCTTTTTTAAAATTAAGATTTTAATCTTATAGCTCGCAAAGAACTATGACTTAACCATTGAATTAAATAATCTGAATACAATATAAAATGTTTTTTTATTTTTTTTTAATGGGAACCATATTAATTGTTTGTGATGACTAGAGAGCGGATTTGAAGTAGCGATTACAAGTTTAATATGGATAAGACTAGTACATGTAAGTATTTATTTTTATCAAAAAGGTGCGTAATAAATAGGATCTTTATTGATTTTAATTATCTATAAGATTGCATGGCGGTAAGTAAGTAATTAGATAACTGTAAGACCAATAAACAACATCTTTTTTCTATCTATCTGTCTAATCAATCACACTAGTCATATCTATATTAACCTTATAATCGTTACTACAAATCCGCTCTCTAGTGATGACCAACTTTCAAACCACTATAACTCAAAAAGTTGCTTAGGTGGTGACTAGACTCGTTCTTTCGGTAGACCCTTCAAATGTAGTATGTATGCATGTATTCATAATTATAAATAAAATAAGTCTTTATTACGAGACGCATAAGCCTTATCATACACAGCTCAAAACATTTCTAAGGATCAAATCATTAAAGAACTAAAGTTCCTGGGCGACTGAACGTTGCCCGTTGTCTCTCAAGAGATGGCGCCACTCACGCATAAAAAAAAATTCTATCTAAAATCATCTCTATTCAGCGTTTTGACGTGCATATATACAAGAATTTGGTCTTATTCTAAGTCCCTACACTCTTGGCAGAGTGGTTGTGGCCATCTGTTAGGGATCAGTAGTGAACCATCATGAGGACTTTCTAGGGGAAATTGTGTGGTTTCCCTTAGGCGACACCATTACTCATTGCAAGACAAATATATTTAATTTAGCCATGAAAACTAGATTTTAACATGGTTTTACTTCTAATATTTGTATGTTTGTTCATTACAAATTTTGCTACTTGAGTTTCCCCATTTCTAGAGATCGGATCAACTTGAAATTTGGTATGAATAATGTTGTTTGGGTGACAATGCAGGTACAGGTAGCAAAAAAAGCTTGTAAAAATTATTTCCTTTAAAACTTTCTCTTTTCAAATCTAGTTGTTTACTAATTAATTAGTTCTGATGTTACAGCGTGATGCAATAACAAACACACTCACAAACTTTCGATTCTCTAATTTGATCCCTAGATGAGTTCAAAGTGTGTAAAATAAATTCAAAAATTATACAACACACTAAAGTTAATGGATGTCTCTGACTGCCATCAAATATCTAAGTCTACCTAGCTCTTTAGCCCGTTCGCACCAGTGGTAACACTGCCAAATTAAAAATAATATGTACTATCAAATTAGAGACGGCATTATCTATAGGTCAGAGTGAACACCATGTATTTCCATCTCACTCTGACGTTTACTAACCATTAAGTTGGCAGACATTGGCCCAATATCAAATGAGTGTTCACAAATAAAGTCAGTTTCGCCCACAAAGCAAAACATACATACAGGGTTACATTCATTCATCTGTGTGAAAGAAATCTTTGTTTTAACTATTACATAATCTTTATCGAAATTTATTAACAGTATTACCACCAGTAGAATATAATATAAACACAAATAAAATAAAATTCGCTAGTGCTGTGCAATTTGAATTTAAAGAAAAAGAAATACTTGCTTTGAAACTAATATTATATCGGACAGAATTCAAAATAATTTGGCATTGCTTGCATAAAATCATTCGCATGGCAGCTTATTGGAAATATGGGACCAACATAAAAATGTTTAAACATACATCTGTTGTTCTCTATGCAACAAAACAACATGAAACAAAATTAAGATACAAAACAACTAGAAGAGTTACGAGAGTTTAGGCCTTATTGTCTAAAACACTCGGAATCACAACCGTTTTCACCACTTGTTTCATCACACGGTGGCCCAAGTTAAACGTTAGACCACTGGTTAAAACTCTACTTGACTTTTATTAAAGTCTTAACCAGTTCCCGTTAATTACTTAATATCAAATTCACACAAAAAATCTTCAAACGCTTTACGGTGTATAAAATGATACACACACAACTCTACTGCTAAGGTAATAAAGGCGAATAGATAAATTGAAGCAACATAACCGTTCATCCACTTCTGCTGTTGACCATACCATATCAAACGCATAGGTAATATAGTGTCCTGTCCTCTTAAAGAAAAAGGCGATATCTCAAAAAAAAACCATACCATGTCATCCAGAATGGTTGAAACATTCTATGCAGTCTATGCTACACAGTGGTATAAATAACTCCAAAAGTGATTTTAGTTATATATGTAAGTAATGAAGTTATAAATGTAGGTAGAGGCTGAGATGGAGGCCCACTCGCTAAATCCGGAATGTATGTATAGGTAGACAAAATAAGAAAGGCCCTATAAGCATATTATGCTTGTAGTAGTGCACAGAATTGATAAGAAACTTGTCATTTTTCTAATTTAGAGTGTCAACTTGTTTATGCACACACATTACTACTACATACATAAGGGGCTTTTCTTAGGTTTTATACCCATAAGTTTTTACCAGCCCTGAATTCAATAATTAATATTAAAGATACAGACCAAGATATACTCAGCGGCACAAAATTTGGCCCACTCTCCATACAAAATTGGCTATTACTGCATACATTTGAGGGCCCGGGAGCTGGCGCTGCCAAGAGTGCAGCCAGCGGTATCGGCAATTTTTGAAAAAATATTAGTTTTTCTTTTACAAATATACAATTTTACTCGCAAATGTGATGAAAAACATTGTGTGTTGCACGGGCGGTGCTAGAATTATGAACATCGACTCATTAAAGCCCTCAGTCTTCGACTTCGGGCTTCTAATAGACTCTCGTTCGTAATTCCTTATTTACCGCCCTTAGACACAATGTACTATTACTATGATGAGACTAGGAATTTGCAATCAGAATCTTACGGGTGCACTTCCTTAGAAATGGAAGAAGAACTGCAGCATTGGACCACTTATTTGAGGTACCTTTTTTTCAGATCCATAAATTTTGTGTCTGCTACGGTCTGCTTTTAGAGAAACTTCCAATGATCCCCCTAAACTTTAGAAATCATAAATGCCTTCAACTACTTTCCCACGCCTGGTCTAATTAGAAACTTTTTGAACATCAACTGATCAATTGTGTGCTATTAAAATGTTAAGGATCAAGTTTTACACAGATAAACTTTACACTACCATTTATATATGGACAATGTATTGAATGCTTAGATTTTTAAACTCTATTTGTATATGTGTAAGCATGGTCAGAAATATTTGAACACAGCTCTATTGACAAGCACTTTAGTGCGTGTTCTATTATCTTGAGCATCCAGGCTGCTTTGAGGTATTTGACATATGACTGTTCTATAATTTATTTCTTTCTTTCTTTGATTATTTATTTCTTTGTGTTACTAACCCTTTTAAAGAAGATTATGTATTATTAACAATCTATAGACCCTGAATAAATATTTATTATTATTATAATAAATGTAAATAGTATCTCAAAATTTTTTGTGCTAATTTGCATTTTTATTACTCCCTTTGTTGACTGTACTTGATAAAGGCATTGCCATCAGAGCTCTGTCAAGGACCAATTTTCAAATCAATCAGCCCTTTGGAAGTGTTTATATTAAATTGTTTTAGTTGCTTACAAGTGATGCTAAAAATAAACAAAATGTTACTTTATACAAAGCATTAGATGTTGAATGTGGTATATAATTAAATTAAGATCAAGATAATGTAATAGTAGTTGAGATTAAATTTCACCTTTAAACCTGTTTTGTCATTTTTTTTTATTATTATCATGTATCAATACAAAAAAATATCATATAACAATATATGTTTTTTGGCTACCAGAGCAATAAACACATATCTATTCTCCTAAACAGTGCATTTGAGTAAAAAAACAGTAGAAAACAGAGAAAACAAATATTGATGAAGTTAAGCTACTAAGATTTTAAAAATGTCATTTTTAGACCCTGGTTCCCATGCCAGCATTCTAGTCTCAACAGTCTCAGGTAGTACATCTGTACACATTATCTGTACAATATTAGTTTTATGCATAGATTTCCTGTGTGCCTGAGACACGTTAACAAAAGCCTCTTCCAACTGTCGCCATTTCACTCTATTACTGGGCACTGTATACAACCTAAAGTGGCTTTAATGTCAACAAACCACCATCAATCTCACACTTTTGTATATTATGTTGCAGATTTATTGCATATATCACAAATCACATTATGGCAGGAACTGTGGCCTTGTCCGTTTGCATTACACATTACACACACATATGGGTATTTCTCCACTAATTGGAAAATTTGAACAGCTGCCAACTTTCAATTTGAATTATGATGAATTGAACAGTAAAAATGGTTTTGCACCATCTACCATCGCATCCACCAATCAGGCAACAGGGTACATTTTTGTACTCTTGGGACAATGTTTGATTAAAAGTTAATAATAATTACATGCATATTTATTGAAATACTACTTTATTGTCATCAATGGTGTAATCATCTTTTTAAGTTCAATAGAGAAATCATGCTAAATAGTAAAACATGGCTAATATTATCTGATACTTATCAAATTCTGGGTTGGGGATATGTCAGGGGACTGGTTTTTGGGGTGTTTGTAAAATTTAAATTAAATAGGTAGTTTTATTTTTGGTATAATATTAGACAAGTTTAAAAACATTTTTCTTTGACATTTATTTGATCATGTTTTTCAAAAAAAGGCCAAGGACAATGATTTTCCAATTAGTGGAGAAATTGTCCATATACATATCTAGTGTATACATGATATACACAAAATATATCTGGGAAATCAATCTGGGAAATATACACTAAGGTTGCCACTTGAAAGAATTTGGAGTCCTAAATGGAACAATACTGTTTTTTGTTACACAAAAATAATAGTATTTTAAGTACAGTCAATATCAGATCTACCATGACAGCATTCAGCTCACAAGTTTTCACATTTGTTTAAAATCAATATTAATTTGATGATGATGATGATGATGATGTTTGAGAATTGTTTATCCCTATTCGCTAATATGTAGGTAATAAACTATTTTCAGGCTGTACCTTCATTTGACAGACAATTGTTTTTAATAAGACGAGTGTTTTACGGTACTAAATAAACAACTTCTCATGCACCAAAGTTTAACAGTTGCGAAATTTAGTTAATTTTTAGCATGTAATTAGAGAATCATTTGCAGTTCAAAATTTTAAACTGAAACGGTACTTTAACTGCTAAATTGATGAAGAGGACTTAGTAGCAGCGCTGTTTAAAAAAAGCAAAGCAGCAGTAGTATCAGGTTATGAATATTGCTTCGAACAATTAGGTTCTAATTCTAATTGCAAATACTTATTACTTATGCAAGAGTTACAACTTTGGCAATCAAAAATGTTAATATTTATATGATGACATAACCTCAAAATGTCAACTAATAATATGTAGTTATGAGGATGAATCAAAACATAAATAAGAATGCAAGAACAGACTGAATCTTTAAGCCCCTGTTTCACTACTATTGCTACTAAATTCTTGATAAATTTCATGTTACAGATATTTGTGATACTGTCCCGTTTGTTTAAAATACATTTGTCACTTGAAATTTATCAATGAATGGTGAAACGTACCCTAAAGCTCTTAAGCAAATAATTTCTTTGAACAAATATAAAGGTAACATCCTTAGTTTTGCCTTGTATTAGATATTTTATAAGATATTTTTACACAATAGACAATTTTGCCAGCATTATTCCTGCTTTAAGTCAAATGCAGATTAAATAACCCAATGACTGTGTTTAATTAAAATGTAAAATGATCACAAACCTGAAAAGTTCTGCCGGTGCCTCAGAGGCACTTCTATTATATATTGATGACCTCTTGAGGTCACTCGCAGGGCGGAGTTGCCACAGAGCGTCCTCGGGCTCCATCCTGCGGCGCTTGGACGCTCCGGCCTCCTCCCCGCGCACCCCTGAAGCCCTCTTTGTGCCTCTCAGAGACATCTTGCTTCCAACATTAACAACCTACATGTTCACGAACCAGCTGCTTTACACTTGGAGCGAGGGAGTAGCATTGTATAGAATGTCACATCGTTCTCTACATGATGGCATTTTAGTTGGACAGTGCACAACAACAGGGGATGCAACCTGGAAGAAAAAACACAATATTGCTACACAAGTCTAGTCACACACAAGTACACTTGTGATTTCCATCATTGAGCATGAACACTTGAATGACAGATCTGACAGCTCACACTGCACAATGCATCACACAACAAAACAATGCCACTTTGTACTGGTTATTTTTCACGATTCCCATTCTCTAAACACGACTCAAGACGCGGAGGGACGATAAAACAGCACAACATTACGTTTTTTGAGATTAAATGCTTGAACTACATAATGAAACAAAATATTACAATACCAATTAAAGGCAGTCGCGTCAAGGCATTGAAATATCACGACAGACATTTAGCATCGAGGATATTTTGTGAACGTGTAAAAGTTATCGCCTTAGCGGATTTCCACATGGAAATCGGATGAAAATGAACAACAATAAGGTTTGACGTTTGATATTGCACGGGAGGTATATGGCGGGTCCGCGGCGACTGCAGGGCTCGGTAAACACTGGGCGAAGCGCCGTGGGCCACCCGAGCCCGCAAATCATGCGCAGTACGACCCAACATGTCAAACACACTTGCATACACCAACAACAAAACCCACAAACGCCATTCTAAGCTTATATTAACCGTAAATATTTATCCCACGGCCAGTCTCCATTAGATAGTCTACATAACAAAATTGACAACATAGATAGCAGCACTGTTTTGTAGCCTGATTGACGTGACTGGTCCTACGCATCACTGTTGGTCATGATTCCATATGAATATATATGATACATGGTGCAAATCGATTGTACATTCCTCGATATCAACTTAATATGCTGTAATAACGTGTAATTTTACGTACATTTTCTATAATAGACATTTGGCGCCATTGATCCAAAAACCTCTTTGGTCACGTGACTATGTACGAATCACCAACGCAAGCCAAGTAAAATGGCCAAAACGCACATCGAGTTCATCTAATGTCATTGGTTTTGAGAGGAACTTGCCGCATAACTTATACATTGA
Organism: Choristoneura fumiferana; assembly: GCF_025370935.1. NCBI lineage: Eukaryota > Metazoa > Arthropoda > Insecta > Lepidoptera > Tortricidae > Choristoneura > Choristoneura fumiferana. Next base: position 40,141,944 of record NC_133472.1, on the reverse strand, counting down.
GACAAGATTTTCACTACGTTACAACAGAAAACAAACCAAACACGAGCACATATTCAATAAACATCGGGTTTGTCAGCAAATAGCACAAATTTTAGCGAGAGTAATTACAACATGAACTTAGAGCAAGAGATATCAATAAGAAGTTACGGAAATTAGCCACTAGTTGGCGCTAATGTGTTAAAAAAATGCAAGTTGCCATAATGAAAAAACAGCGTTTAGTTCAGAAATTTTGCCATTAAGTGATACATATTCATTTTTTAAAACAACAATATAGGTGAATAACAATTATTGAAATATAGTTTGTTTTATTACAATTTTAAAAGAAGTGATTATTTAATTTCACAGAAATTGGAATGTGCTGATCGTTTTTTTCTATGATGGCAAGGACAGATTTATTTGCTGTGAACTGGAACAGTTAAATAAAGCTTGCTATACATTATCAGACCTCAATGGAAAGTAATGGTGGATAAAAATATCACAATAAAGACTATTAAAATGTAAATAATTAATGAAAGAAAATGTTTCTTTTCTTTTTGTTACTTACTGTTTCGTTTTTTCTAAAATAGAACACCGCAGTTTCATTTTTTTTTTATTTCAGATCGTTTTCTTCGTAAATGACACCAAATAATATTTTGATCTTAATATAATAAATCATTTATGGATATATCAAAAATTCATGAGTAATCTAAAAATAATATTTAAAAGGAAGGCCTCTGTAGAGATTATTTTAACTTTAATTCTATATCCTACGATAAAAAAGTATAATTTTCGATAATATGTAGCGCTTGTTTATACTTGTAAATATCTGACAATGTCTAGTATAGCTGCGAATTATGTATATAAAAAAAAAACGAAAAACATGGCCCAGTGTCCAGTTAGTACAAACATAAATGATTATGTTAGTTGCTAATTAAAATATTAAATTTTCTTTACTTATTCAAATAGATTTCTAGCTCACAATCTGATAGTAAGTTTAATTAGGTCATTAAGTACTGTACGGGTAGGGTTGCCATTTAAAATTTGGCATCCAGATAGGTAGTTGGGTGAGTGAATACAAATGAATAAATCAGAAACTAGTAATTTTTTTATCATTTTTTATTTAGTTGGTTCTATTAAAAACGTAAATGTATAATGCCTGTAAGCTGTAATAATCATCAAATTGATGACAGCTGGTCTTTATGAGGATTTTAAGGTCTTCACGTGAATATTTATGTATATTTTATAACAAGTGGAATTTTTGGTATTCATTTTACTATGAAGAAGTGCCTTCTAATAATTTCTGTATAAAAAGTAATGATATCCCATCAAAAACATAAATGTACAATGAGACAAGTTCAATATTATAATATGTACCTTGGTTATTGATTTCAACGACAAAAGAAGTGAGATCTAAATGGGTGCCAAGTTCTATGGTCAGTCCTGAAATTTATTTATTACAAATATACAATTTTAGTCGCAAATGTGATGAAAAACATTGTACGTCGCGCGGGCGGTACTAGAATTGCAAACATCAACTCATTAAAGCCCTCAGTCTTCGACTACGGGCTTCTAATAGACTCTACATCACATACATAATAATAATTCGTATATGAGAACTAGCCAAGTCATACCTTAGGCTCCAAATATGTATGTATTATCATAAGTATCGACAAAAAAACTGTGGGGAAGACATTTTATTACTATAATTACATATTTTCATGACAGATATTTAGTATTAAGCATATTTGTAAATTAATGATGATGATAATGATTAACTCAGTGTCACCATTATGAATGTGCTGGTTTTTGACGTATTATTTGTTAGTAATTTAAATAGGAAGAAAGACAAAACGTCACAGCAAGCCTACTATATATATATCGACACAGCACGGCTACGTTAACCTCCAGACTATTCTGATTTTGTATATTTCTTTTTCTTGGTTCTTTTTTAACCCAATCAATTTTTCTTGTCTACTTTAAACTGAAAAAAAAATCATTTATTTTTTTGTCAAATGGCAACATTTTGTTTTCATTCGCCATTGAGTCATTGCTTCCGCGTTGTTTTAATAGGAATTGCAAAATTTGCAAAACCGTACCTAATAAGAATACTTTTCAGTTTTAAGCAAGCAATTACTAAATTGGATGTATGACTGCTAGCTACCAAAAGATCGATGAGATTTTGTTAGTCTTACACAAATGTTAAAAAAGTTTCTTGGCTTTTTTTTCAGTATACACGATAGCTGTCAAATCATAAGTCAAAACGGAATATTATGTATTATCATTTTTGACAGCCAAATGTTTCGTAACTGAATTATGCTTGCTAGTGAATGCACGGCACTTTCACATGGGCCACCCCACGGCCACCCGATCGATGACGTCACGCGTCGGTGTACCGGTTTTACTATTCATGTGTGGCACGGCCGCACACAAAGACATAATTAACGTTATCCGTTGAATCATCGTGAAAGTAAAGAACTGCAAATTTAATTGTGCGGACGGGCAAAATTGGAACTAATGTTTTCTGAGCCAACTTCGGGTCAATGGTTTGGTATTGGCGCCATTAAAACTAGAAAACGTAAGTTTGTTGTATAGCAGTGTATGAATCTGCACTAATCTGCAGACGAGACAGAATTAAAATTAAGACTGAATTCTTAAAACATGCGTGAGCTACTTTGTTTTAGCAAATTCCCCCTCCTCCTAATTTCATAAAAGTTTTTAACTAAAGCAGGTCAGATTGAGGATTTTTATTTTTGTTTTATGTAGACCTGCGATGGAACTAACAGGTATGTGGACAGTTAGTATTTACCTGTGGAGCGCCCTACGATTGTAAGGATGCGAATTTCTAACCTCAAACCTCGTCTTCGTCCTGACATTAGCAGCTCCGAGCTCGACCAATGTTTAAGACACCAGACGCCTTACAATGCCTCCAAGCGAACGGGTCAAGTTATAATAGCCACACGATCAGCGATGAATGAATTGCGGATGAGGCTGCGAGTGCGGACTCCAAAATTCGTATCTTACAGTCACCAGCATTAATATCTGCCACAGTGGAGCGTGCAAAAATATCTGACATGTCCTTCCGCCCTAAAAATAGAGTCGTATCAGATATTTATGCACGCTTGTTGTGTCAGATATTGGTGCTGATGACTGTACCATCCCTTTCACACTTATTAAATTCAGTTAGCTTGTCCGGGACGGCGCGCTGTTCTAATTTCGAACTTCTTGGGTGTGTGATCATGATTTTTTTATCGACTTCATTAAGTAAGTACCTATCTCAAAACTCCGTCATTTATGAACCGATTTCAAAGAAATGTTCTTTACTTGAAATAGGAATATTTCCAATTACGTCCCCATGTCATCAAGGTCGGGATCTGATGATCTTCGAGGGAACTATTCAAATATTTTTTTTATAAAGGAACTACACATAGGTATACCTTCCGCCGCCTAACTTTGCCTAAAATTTCATTGCCACGACTAGTCGTACCACAAAAACTATAAAGGTATAATTCCAATAATTGAATAGTCACATACTGCTATTTATTTATTTATTTTATGTAAGCGATTCGAACACAATCCGGGACTAACGTAAAGACGTCGCATAAAATTGTATCTCAAAAATGCGTCAAAACTGAGTATTAAGTAATGAACTTTTAGGAAGATTTATATGGCGCGTGGTATATCGTTCGCGGGGCCCTGAGCACGTGTTCAGAGTGCCTAATGCAACGCTGGCCCTAGGAGCACGAGGAGCGGTCGCTATCGAGTGGCTAGGGGCGCTCAACGGCGTTGCCAAAGGGGGGCAGAGAGGGGCAGCTGCCCCTCCCTAGAGATTCTAAAAAGTTGCCAAATGTAAAGCAAACAAATAAAAGTTATTATAATCGCCATAGACGTAAGGCTCGTAATACTAGTGAAAAGCTTGATCTCGACTTTACCTACAATTCATACCAGTAAACATAAGTACCGAAGCGATAACGTTTCGTGGCTCTGCCTACCCCATTTGGGAATACAACGTGATGTTTGTGTGTGTGTAAAAAGTAGCCTATGTCACTCTCTGGTCCATAAACTATCTCTGTGCCAAAAATCACGTCGATCCGTCGCTCCGTTTCGACGTAAAAGACGGACAAACATACAAACACACACTTTCGCATTTATGATATTAGTATGGAAGTATGGATTACCTGATGTTTTATGAACATGATTTTAAATGTAGGTATTCGAATCGCAGATTCGTGGATGGCTTGTACAAAATGTTTTTATAGAATTAATGATTTTTTTGAATATGTAATGTGACTAATGGATATTTATTATTTTTAATTTACCTAAATTCTCTTTTAGTATTATTATCATTTATATCACTATTTGACATTTATTTAGAGTATTACGTATTATTATTATAATGTTTTGTTTGTACACCAGAAAAGGTAAAGAATTGGTGTATCTACTCGTAATTTATGATAATTATGAAATTGTTATCTGTAAGTACAGTCACCAGCATTAATATCTGCCACAGCGGAGCGTGCAAAAATATCTGACACGTCCTTCCGGCCCTAGAAATAGAGTCTTATCAGATATTTATGCACGCTTGTTGTGTCAGATATTGGTGCTGGTGACTGTACCAACAGTAACCCAATCCAATCCTCACAATCACAAACAATAAAGGAATTTGAATTTTGAAGATTTCGGACTTTTCTCATTGGTTGCTATTAGAGCTACCTTCATATCAAATTTCAAGTTTCCAGGACAATCAGAAGTCCTTATAGTTTATCTGTGTCATTTGATTGCGTTGACTTTGAAGTTTGATTTGTTCAAGATTTGTTCACTGCTTCGAGGGGTAGCGGACCGGAGGCCCTACTCCGAAATTCGAAAATCGAAGTTCGTATCGTACCTACCTCTCGTATTAACAGTATAAGCAAAGTCAAAGACACATTAATTATTTTTTTATGTTTTTTATTCTGGACTATGGAACAACCCGTAACCGACCGGACTGTCGTAATTTGGCGGTAAAGAAAACTCTACCATTCTGAGAGGAGGCCTGCACATCAGTGGGATGTCTACAGGCTGAGATGATGAAACACACAAACGTTCACATTTATAATATTAATTAGCCATCTATACTAATATTAATATTATAAAGTAGTTTGTGAGGTTGTAGGGGGTAATCTCTGGATCTACTGATCCAATTTAGGTGAAATTCGGTATACAGATAGTTTGTGTCCCGAGGAAGGAAATAAGATAGTTTTTATCCCGGAAAATAGCAGAGTTCCGGCGGGATAGCGATAAACGAACTGATGATGTTGATGATGATGATGATGAACTGAATTTTCACTACCACCACTGGCGTACTAACTCTGCTTGCTTGCACTATTTCTTGCACATTTGGGAGTACCTATGCTTGCTTGATCTGTTGTTTGCATGCTCGCTTGCATGTTTGATTGCATGCTTGCTTGCACTATTTCTTGCACATTTGGGAGTATGCTTGCTTGATTTGTTGTTTGCATGCTTGCTTGCTTTCTGGTTCGCACGCTCGCTTGCATGCTTGCCTGTATGCTTGCTTGCATGCTTGAATGCGTGCTTGCTGGCACTATTTCTTGCAAAATTACATGCTCACTTGCAAGCTTGCTTAGATGGCTACTTGCATGCTTGCTTGATTGCTTGCTTCTATTAAATGTTTATGGTTCACGCGAGCGAAGCCGCGGGTAATAGCTAGTATAATATAATGTAGTTTAATAGTAATAGCTTCCGTTATTATCTAAAACGCTAAACATTTTAACATCATAATCAAGTCCTTAAAAACAAAGTATCTACTTACTTTTAATGGGGTTCGAAAAGTTCAAGGGAAGTCCTCAGGAATTTCGAAATCCCCGTATCTAGTGTTGCATCAAGAAAAAACCCAACCTTATATAGGAAACAATCTATTGAACCCGATGATAACGTTGAAAAATCATTGCGAATGGAATCAATTGTTTCTCATAAGTTACGACAAAATAACAATGTAAGTAAGATAAGTTTTACATAAGAAATAGATAAAGTTCAAAGATCTGATTAAATTGCCAGCGCAGAAATTCATGCGTAAGTACATAAAAAGGCACTAGAATATAAGTCAGTCAGTTAGTAATAAGACGGACTGCTACACAAGTATGGTAGCGAGTGGGATGCGCGTACCAATTGAAATCCCAACTCATTAAGCGACCGAAAGCAAATTAGTTTACGTTCTTAAACTGGATTAAGTGAATTATTTCAAAATAGAACTTTATAGTGTTAAATCGTAATGCCTTATAAATTGGAAACGAAGTTTACCCAAATGGTCAAAGCCATGGCCATTCTATTAATAGTGAAAATCTTGATAGAATTATCAAACGTACACGTTCTAAACAGCTTAATCGAAAAACTGGTCAATTGTGGACCTTTAGCGCCGGTAGTTGTGTTCCAGCCGGAGATACGGAGATGCCTGCAGTATTTAGGGAGAATAATGCATACGAAGCAACAGAGAAGCGTGAACGAAGAGATCCTGTTATCGGTGAAGAAAGCTTTGCGTTACATGACGAAACGGAAAATAGGGGCGTTGATTACCTTGGAAAGACACATGGATCTGGCAGAATTCGTTGATACCGGGACGAGGTTGAACGCTGATGTTACTGGGGAGTTGTTGATTAATATATTCACCCGCAATGCCCCTCTTCACGACGGAGCCGTGATAATAAGGAACAATAAAATAGTAGCAGCAGGCACTTACCTTCCTCTGACGAAGAGCGCCCTTCTTCCAACGAAGTACGGGACCAGACATAGAGCTGCTATAGGGATCAGTGAAGTGAATGACTCCATTACTATAGTCGTGTCGGAGGAGACGGGAGAAGTAGGGATTGCCTTCGAAGGTGCGTTTCTTAATAACCTGACTATGGATATGTGCTTGGAAGTCATTCGACGGGAAATGTCGTCTATGTGAACTGCGACCAGAACTCTTGGATAAAGTTGTTATGGCTTACGAATATGTCAAGTACTCCGAAATTCGAAAATCGAAGTTCATGTCGTTCCGTTCCTCTGCCACTTATACCATTTAATACGAAGAGAGTGAGAGGGACGGTCCGATACGAACTTCGATTTTATAATTTCGGAGTAGGCCCACAGGAAGCTAATCAAAGGTCCGAGGCCCAAACTACGACTCTACGACTAGCATGTTTTGTAGGTTTGAAACTGTATTTTACTCGACATTGATGAATTTTATTGTTCTGCAGTAGTAGACGAGCGTTTATAAATAAATTATACATATATAATATAGTTGACAACGAACCCTAAAAAGATTTAGTTCGATTTGCGAAGTTTGTTTTGCGCCGTCACGTTTACCCTAATAGTATTTAACGGGATAATGAGAGGGATGAAACCACTGATTTTCCGCTTCAGCCGGCGGAATACGGTATTTGACTATTTTGTATATGTCTTATAAATTAAAACAACACAATACCTGTTATCGAATAGAAAAATATTTTTTAAGCTACCTGTACAAATAACAAAGTTATAAAGGTTTGAAATTCAAGATTAGACAAAGAAAGACATACTGGCATGTGACGTCACACGCCAGTACCGCCATACTTGCTGCATAGAGAAAAGCGTTTGAGAAAGAGACCGGTATATTTAGACGACCAGATGGCCTAGTGGTCAGAGAACCTGACTACGAAGCTTAAGGTCCCGGGTTCGATTCCCGTGTCGGGGCAGATATTTGTATGAAAAATACGAATGTTTGTTCTCGGGTCTTGGGTGTTTAATATGTATTTAAGTATGTATCTATCTATATAATTATATTTATCCGTTGCTTAGTACCCATAACACAAGCTTTGCTAAGCTTACTTTGGGACTAGGTCAATTGGTGTGAATTGTCCCGTGATATTTATTTATTTATTTATTTATTTATATAGATTTTTCAAAAAATCACTATAAATCCAATTTTCAACCGATTTAAATTTTCTCTTCGCTAAACACTATCTGTATATCTATATTTTCATAATAATATTAAGATATGGCAAAATCAGAAGTTGTCAAATACCGTATTGTATACGTTTCTTACATAACGTCACTGTCACTACTTTGAAAAAATCTCGTATCTTAAGCTCGTATCTCAAATGAATACATTAACAAAATTTATGTTCATTCATACAGTTCAGTCAGAAAAAATATCGATTATAGGTGCGGCCATATGCAGTCGCTCGTCACTCGTTTGCAGCGATAAATCTGGTCACGTGACCCCATTTTTAATGTGACCCGCGACTCAAAAAAAGTAGCGTCGAGCAGCAGCGTCAAGATGGCTGCCTGCAGGAATGATCTTGGTCTTGGAAGCTGATTTCTTAATCTCATTTAGTAGCAGTCGTGGCAGTGGTACAGATAAAAACTGGTCAAGAGCGTGTCGGAGACGCCCAAAATAGGGTTCCGTAGCCATTACGAAAAAATAAGTAATATTTTTCTAAGGATTTCGTATTTTATACGGAATCTTCCAAGTTTAGGTATATTTTATTCCTTAGGCTGTTATGTACTCATAAACTACTAATAATTCTCAAGCAAAACCTACCATCCTGATTTTTTTTTAAATTTTCCGCCCACCGGTTTAGATTTTAGAGGGGGGGACGCTCGATTTTAATAAAAGTTTTAAATAAAAGCGCTTTAAAGTTGAATATTTCGTAAACAAATCACTGAATCGAAAAATCGTTCTAGCAAACCCCTAATAGTTTTAAAAGACCTATCCAAAGATACCCCACACTATAGGGTTGGATGAGAAAAAAAAATCAATCCCCACTTTACGTCTACAGGAAGAACCCAAAAAAAATTTAATTTTTTAATTGTACCATTTTGTCGGCATAGTTTACGTATATATCCGTACAAAATTACAGCTTTCTAGCATTGATATTCCCTGAGCAAAGCCGCGGACGGACAGACAGACAGCCAGACAGACATGGCGAAACTATTAAGGGTTCCGTTTTTGCCGAAATTGATTTTTTTTTCCTGTGAAATCTCAACATTTTCAGCATTATCGCTATATGTCACGTGACCAGATTTGACGCTGGAAACGAGCGTCGAGCGACTTGCATGTGGCCGCGTCTTATAAGATAAGAGTATTTTAAAACTCCGTTTTAAAAGTAGTGACGCGATGCGTAGGTAGGTACCTATACATCCTTATCTACTATATTTAATACAACCTTAGTCGGTTAAAAAATAAAACAAGCAGGTTAAATTATAACAAATTCTATATTTTAATCATTATTGTTATTAATTATTATCTCATATTACTATCAACAGGCATATATTAAAGATTTAAACAATTTGATACTAAAGTACAAAACTACAGCTAATTTTTCTATTGGTTCACACATTTCGAATTGCTGTACAGTCGCCATCGTCGAAGCGTTAAGTTTAAGATACTCACAGACAAAGCACGCGGAATGAATGCATTTTTGATGAATATTCAAGAAGGGTTTTTTTTTAAATGTGATCTGTTCCATAATTTTTTTATTATTAAAATTCGTCGACCAATTTTTTTATACAAATGCGATGACCTTATAAACACACTGTTTTACACACAAGGATCTTATTGCGTGTACCTTATCCACTTCAACATGGCGACTGCACAGAAACTGGATCCCATAAGGTTACAAAAACATGAAAAAAAGTTAGACGGTCAAGGTCACAAGATCACAATTTTCACCTGCACTATGTCACCCTATGATGCAAAGCAAATATAGAGGGAGCCACTTGACTGTTGGGTTTTGTAAACTTTTGAATAAACTAACCAGGCCCTATAGGTACCGTCAAAGAAAGATATCAACACGGCCAAAGTTGCAAAATAAGTATACACGGCCTTAATGTTAATTGCATAAAGTCGTGTATACATTTTTTTGTAACTTTGGCCGTGTCGATATCTTTGCCCTTGACTGTACTACGAAGTGCAAAATTCCAACTTCGTATGTTGTCGTCCTGCAGCAGAGCTACTACGAAACTCGAAGTTAGTGTCGTACCGTCCCTCTCGCTCTCGTATTAAATAGTATTAGTGTCAGAGGGACCGCACGAAACAAACTTCGAGTTTCGGGTTTCGTAGTAGCCCCCCAGGACTCTATGGAGCGGTCTATAAAGACGATGACTTTTATGAGTATCGACAATTTCATTCTCTATTTGAAACAGCAGGGCTTCTACGAAATTCGAAGTTCGTATGTCGTACCGTACCGTCCCGTCGACACTTATATTATTTAATACGAGAGTGAGAGGGACGGTACCATACGAACTTCGATTTTCGAATGTCGTAGTAGCCCTGCAGTATAGTAGACGGCACGGAAGTAGACCCTAAAACCTTATTTCCCTCTCACTCATGTGAGACACATGTGAGCAAAAGAGTATATGACTTTGGGTTTTATTTTCGTGTCGTTTGCCACAGGACAGCGATTTTTTGCAAAATAGCATTTTACATTATACAAAAGACAAGTAGAAAAAAATATGAATATAAAAAAGATAAAAAAAGTCATTGCTCCAAAGATTCCTGTCCGTAAATAACATTACAGCCTTTAAAAATATTTTGATAGGAATTAAATTGAATAAAAAAAAACCGTCCACATATAAACTGAGACGAATACTTATAGGTACGAAGGATGAAAATTAACACTTAAAAATAACCTTTCAGACTTGGTTCGTACAGCCAGAATGGGACACCTACCGCTGGAATGGGAATTATACTGACGCACAAAAAAAGGTGACTTAATTCGATACAGAGTAACCCTTTACTTTTGCCCGTCAGTGAAGTCATTATTATTTTATTATGTTGATAGGTCGCCTACTGGCCGGTAAGAGATTTATATTCCACGCATTTGCTAAGGCTTATTGTAAAGATTTTTTTAATTCTGATAAGTACGGTCACGTGCTTTAATTTGGGACCTATTTTGTGAAAAAATCCTTTGAATTGTCATACAAAATGACAGATTCGAAATTAAGGCTCGTGACTGTACTGTCACACTGCTTCGAACGGTCGACTATAAATATTAAGTATGCACTGTTTACCTCATTGCATTGGAACAGGTTGAAAATATGTATATTTTTTTCTAGTCGACTGCACAATTTTAAAGTGATACCTACTGCTACACGAGGTAACTTTTACCAAAGACAAAAAATTCGACGACAGTTTTTAGAATTTCATTGATGCATTGTGATAATTCAATACAATACATAAAATAACTTCGACTTTATATTCTATATGGATATCAGAATCACGGCGTGTATGTAACCAAAACTAGCCTACCCTACTTATAAAAAAAAGTCTTCTCACATAAGCTTAGCAAATGAGTTCAAACATTTCACGTTGGAATGCTCTTTCACAGATTCAAATAGGTACATACAAATTAAAAATATATTATATAAAAAAACTTACATCTACTTTGAACTATAATAATTAACGTATACAGTGTAAAACTGACTCAATTCGAAATTCAAAATGAAACCTCGATTTTTTTAATGCAAAGTTTATGTTTGTAATATGTATATATTGGGTCAGGTTCATTCTGTAGATGCGTTGTACACATAACACTCTTAAATGGCCAAGTAAATACTGCACATAGGCAAAAATATTAATAAGGAGAGCTTGGAAAGGGAGAGCTATTCATATGACATCTCACTTTAAAATGACAATACATAGCAAAACGAGCACTGACTAGGCTTATAAATTTATTCAGACAAAAATTTATGTGTAATTGTAATAAATGTCTATTACTAGTACCTACGGGGGTCAGTTGACGCTTAATTGCCTTTGGATTTTACCATGTTTATAATCAAAAAGAATGTAAGTAGAATAAGCAATGGATAAATAAAATATTTGTATTTGTATTTGTAGTTTTTTCTATATAGCTCGTAGTAGAAAAGCAGTCTAAATAAAACAATTTTGTTTGTATAATAAAATTACACATGGAACTGCAATGACCGGACATTGCATGTCCACGTTATGCAAACTATCAAAAAACAGCTCACCCTTTACGAGCTCTGTTAGTGAGCTTGCTGCTATAGTAAAACTATACAAAAAGATGAAAGAGTGCCAGATATTGGATAGTTCATACCATAAACAATGACTCCAAGCTACAGCTCATTATGCACGCAATTATGACGTTACTTTGCCAACTCGATAATAAACGAAATAATTAAATTTTTCAGTTAATTAAAAATTAATAAATTTTAAGGGCGCTTTAAAGCGCTTTGTCACTGGGGTCGCTTCTTGAAATAATCTTTTTAGTGCAAGAAAACACTATGCGGTCGACCACGCGGTTTTAGCGAGCCGTCCCTCTTCAAAGTATCGCTTGAGAACGGGACAGACATACATTCATGGGTACAAACAATCGCGCCCATTCCAAACGAAGGCAGGCAGAGACTATTTGTTTCCACCTGCTACGATGATGATGAGATCGCTTACTCAACACTCATTCGTCTTTTACACATGCTCGCCGATTTTGGGTACTCTTGACCTGACCTGTCATCTGACCATGGAATGTCTTTCTTGGTCCCTCCCTTCCAACATATAAATTCACACCTACCTTATATTCTATTCTATATATAATCATTCGTTATTCTTCTTCATCCATCCTCTCCACATGGCCAACATCACCTTTAATGCCACAACGATCTCTTATTTGTTATTACACTATTCCTCATTCGGTCAGTCACGAGAAAGAGACAGCGAGCTAAAACCGCACGGTCAACCATGTTTTTACACTTAAGGTGTCATTCACCCTATTGTCAGCAGGCCGATCGGCCCGCCGGCGGCGTAATCACCTACACTAATATCTGCCACAGCATAGCGTGCAAAAATATCTGACACGTCTTACAGACTAGAAAAAAGAATCTTATCACATATTTATGCTCGCTCTATTGTGTCAGATATTGGTGCTGTTGTGTGAAGCTTATCTGTTCAGGTCTTTACATGGCCTTCATGAACCAGAAATTGTAACTGTTGTAAGTGACTGAATGTGAAACAATGAGGGCTAAAAGACATGAAATATCGCTAGATGGCGTTAGTATCGGGATTTTTTTTTTGACGTTGCGGTCTTGCTTGCAATTGGCTCATTTATTCAAGACCATAACGTCAAAAAACCTCGCGATACAAACGCTATCTAGCGATATTTCTATCTTTACCCCTCATATACGAGTACCTGCCCATATTTTACAATGACTATGATGATAGGGATAGTTTCCTAAAAAAAATCTAAATAATTAATCCGCCAGTTAGATTATTAGGTAATATTGAACAAATATTTTTTTATTTTATCAATTAAACAAAACTGATGAAATAGCCAGTAAGGCGGCCTCTAGCTAGACGATCAATTATAATAAATAATTATATTGAAGATTGCGCAATGCTTGAACGTAAGTTTGAGCGAGTTTAATTTTGATTGTTCCATATTTTCCCATTGAAAAAAAGTAAATGTCCAATTATTTCCCGATAATCGAACTGGCGGACTAAGGGCCTGTTTCACCACCCATTGATTAATTTTATTTGTCGGATAAATGTGATGCCGTCTCCGTCTATTCGAACAAAACGAACAGAGACGGCATCACGTTTCTCCGTCAAAAAAATTTAATCATTGGATGGTGGAACAGGGGGTAAATATAATATTTTTACTCATGAAACTACCCCAATTACTTTGTCGATTCTTCCAAACGTCAATTGAAAAAAAAAACCTTGTGCGTGATAATGATAAGATACAAATTCGAATCTTAATACTATGAGCGCTAAATCTAAACTGTACATTTATGAACAGTCAACTTCAAAATGTATTAAAGATGTATATAAAACAAGCTCGCCAGAAGTTGACTGCGAGGGCCCGCAGACGCGGGGTAAAGCCGCTGCTATTTCATTTGATTACAGCAGAAATATGTGACAGTGGAAGATTTCAGAATATTTTGACTGTTTAGGTATAGATAGTGCCGCGAGAGTTGAAGTGAATGATTACACACACAGCTACAAAAATAACTGATTGCACAAAAGAAGAATGAATGAAGTGAATGAGTAAATGTCAAAATCCTGCTGTCATTACACGGCGTGTTCTTGAGTGCGTGACTTCAACTCTGGTGGCACTACCTATAGTTAAACGTGAGCTGAAATAACAGAGGCCGTATTGCCTAAATCCGAGTTTAGACTTGCAAGAAAAATCGTGCAAGCGATCGTGTGCAATCGTGTTGGCTTTACGGCCTCGCAATGTAATGCAACTTGCACGATTTTTCTTGCAAGTCTAAACTCGGCTTTGCGTTTCTGGCGCTCGCGATCGTAATCAAATGTCAGATTTCCAATACAATGTCATTTGATTGCGATCGCGAGCGTCAGAAACGTTAGGCAATAGGGCGGTCACTTTCCAAGGTTGTATAAAAAGTGAATTTTTTTTTTTCTCGTCACCAAATACATTGTTCAATTTGTTATGAATAGATACTTTTATTCAAGTGACAAATGAAATGCCAAATTTCAAAGTATGGCTTGAGAAACAGACTGCGCACTCAAAGCGTACGTAGCGTAAGAGTTTTCAAACTATCCGATCCGATATCGGTGTCCTGCTCCTGATATCTTAATGGCGTGCAATACCAAATCGGCACGGATAATGTGAACACTAAAATGATACCTAAATATTAAAAGGCGTGTTTTACTATCATTTGTTAGTTGTATTTTTGTTGTTCAGTCTTTTTCCTAAGTCACACACAAGGTCTATATACACGATTTCATTTCGCTTTCCCTGCACCGTATCAAATAGCACTGACGTTACCCTAGCGTCGACGAGACACTACTTTGGCATGTGTGCTGATTCTACAGCCAGAGGCAGATCAGGTTTACATTTAATTGCTTAAAGACCACATGCACCTCACGCACTAGACGGCCACGACCAGATTAACTAAAGAAACCAAATTAACATCGCGCACTTGGCCGCAAAAGTCCTCGAGTGGCGACCACCAACCGGAAGACGAAGCTTTGGCAGGCCTCCCACCAGGTGGACTGACGACATCGTTAGTGTAGAGGGAAACCGGTGGAAGCAAGTGGCGAGATGACGTTCATTGTGGCGTTCTAAGGGGGAGGCCTTTGTCCAGCAGTGGACGTCTTCCGGCTGATGATGATGATGATGATGAACTTGTCCGCAACAAACAAATGGCCGCTTCTTTAGTTAATCTGGTTGTTGCGGCCACCGGTCCTGATCGTCGTCTTGTGCGCAATGTGCCGTAGGTGGTAAAGAGCAGGAATAGCTGTATTAGGATCTACCTCCATCTACGTATCGTTGCCCAATCGAACTGGCCTTTATAGGCCGAGATGGCACGGTTAGGTTGAATAGGAATCACAGTTTCCCTTCACTAAATTACACTCGTGACGTCAAAGTACTTATGCAAAATGTTACACGCTCGGTCTCCCTACAAATCGCTGAACTCTTTCCTGTATCACGATATTATTTCTGTGATAATGCTAATTGGACTGTCAGTTACATTATCAAAAAATATTGAACGCGAATTTTATATTTTTGTCAATTCAAACCAAATGAAGATATAGCCTTTTTCCGCGTAGCGTCACGCCGTGCAACACATTTTAGCACGGTGTGACGTCACGGGCCTCACTTCCAAATTTCCGTGTCCAATATTTTCTAATAAATAAACCAACTGACGTATAGAATTTTTTTTAGATACCCAATTTAGAAACACGATTAAGTTCACTATCTCTTTTACGACCGCCGCACATAAACTGCATCTATGCTGCAATTTCTCAGCCAGCTCACACTTCGAACGGACGTCTTAGAGTCTCCCCGCATCTAGCGACGCGGAATCTGCTTTAGCCGACCAAAAAACGCTTTATTTCCACGCAATAAGAGCGAGAAAGCTGGAAAAATATGCAAATTGAAGTGGCAATGGGCAGGTCACATCGCTCGAAGAACAGATAACCGTTGGGGGAGAAAAGTCCTCGAGTGGCGACCACGAAGCGGAAGACGAAGCGTTGGCAGGCCTCCCACCAGGTGGACTGACGACATCGTGAGAGTAGCGGGAAACCGGTGGATGCAAGTGGCGAGTTGTCGTTCATTGTGGCGTTCTAAGGGGTAGGCCTTTGTCCAGCATTTGACGTCTTCCGGCTGATGATGATGATGATGATGAAGAGCGAGAAAGACGTCTCCCGTCGGTAAACGTCGTTTCGCGTCGGCCGAGAAGATAGACGACTTTTTCGCTCTTATTGCGTGGACATAGATTTTTTGATCGGCTAAAGCAGATTCCGCGTCATTGGGTTTGGGGAGACCCTAACGCGGCTCTTAACGGTATCTGCACCGTATTATGTCTATAAATAGGAAAAAAGTGTTCAAATTCAACCTTTCAAAAAATAATTTCGCACAAATTCAATTTGAGTGAAATATTTCGACATTCCATAGGTACAGATCATGATTAGTTATATATTATACATTAACTATAAACTATATTATCAATATGTACATTATCATAAGTTAAATCTTTGTTAATAGCTATTTCGTTACTATAATTAATTATTACGTTAGATATAGTTCTTTTAAGTAAACTTTTAATATTACAATACAAATAACTGTCGATAGGATATATTATTTAAAATGGGACTATACCGCGTTCGTTTGTTTCTCCGTCTAGCATGCGACACAATACTGTCGCATTTAGACCACATTCACTAATGTAAATCCATCATGTTAGAAACCCTAAAGCTAAATGTTTTATAGATCTCCGATAAATATAAGATTAACCCCCTGTTTCACCATCCATACATTAAATTTATTTGACGGATCAATATGTGATGCCATCTCTGTTTGTTTTGTTCGAATAGACGGAGACTCACATTTATCCGTCAAATAAATTAATCAATGGGTTGTGAAACAGCCCCTAGATGTCGCAAATAAAAACAATGCAGATGTAATCTCTGACAATGAAGCAGCTTAAGCTGCGGTCCACCAAAGATGTGCGAGGAACGTGTCTTTCATGAACCAATCATAGAAACGCTTCATTTACCTCGCTTTGCTGTTTCCACTAGAGCTGTGCTGTGCGAGGGAGGGTAAATGGAACGTTTCTAATGGTTCATGAAAAACACAGTCTTTGCAAGACATCCTCGCATATCACTGATGGAAACAGCCTAACGAGCGTGAATCCATCGTACAGAATCTAATTTGATAAAATAATAAATTTTTGGCACTTCCATCTTCCTCATCCTGGGAGAGAATAAATAAAGATGAATAAATAAATGACAGATTTCTCATACAAAAACTGACATTTGATTGCGATCGCGAGCGTCAGAAACGTTAGGCCCTGCGGCATTTTTTAACCACAAGTAATGCTGATATGTCTGAAATTATTTTTATATATAATATAAATAACAAGCTTCAATATGAACTTTTGATAAATTAAGCTCGCTTCCAAATTCACCTTACGAGGTATAGTCCCAGCCCAGGCACTACCCCAATTATTAGTTTATACGTTAAACAAGTTTTTACAGTCTACCGCCGGGATCACTTACACCTGCGAAGATGTGTTGAGTAAATGTGTTTTTCATGAACCAATAGAAACGCTTCATTTACTTACCATGGGAAACAATAATGTAAAACTCGGAATGTACGCGCAATAATGTACGACATGATAATCCGAAGCATTATTGCTTCCGATTATCATGCCGTACATTATCATGGTCGCGCATTATCAGGACGTACAAAATATTGCGCGCGCTGTAATGTACGTAAGTAGTGATAATGTACGACGTGATAATCTGAATCAATCGATTCGAATGAAAAGACATTTTCTCAAAAATGTCCGTAAAAGTTGACATTATTCTTTACATATCAGAAGGTGAAGTGCATAGTTTATGGTCAGCGAAAAATTAAAAAGTTAAAAAGATTGCAGGCGCGCTAGCTCGACAATAATGAATTAGCGCGCCTGCAATCAGTCACAATTTTTTTTTTTAAGTTTAAAAGGCCATGGAAATTTTGTCACAAGTCGTATACAGCCAAGTCTAATGGCCAGTATCAGATATTTTGTTGGAACTCCGGACTTTTTCAATTGGGTCTGGAACAGCTTGTGGTGTTTTCGGTGGAAAAATACACCTGCAGTTTATTTTTAATGAAAAAAAGGCGGGAAAGCATAAGAAAAATATTGGAATAAAATTAAATGTTATGATATATTTTGAGAAAAAGTTTGTCCTATTTCAGAATTATTCACCATTTTTGAGAAAAGCTTTATATTAGTCTCGGCTGGAATAGCAATTGCTGGCTTCGTATTAGTTAAACGGACTCGCAAGCTCGTCCGTTTAATACTCATACTCAGCCAGCAATTGCCTACTTCCAGGCCACGACAATAATCTACTATTTTCGCCGCGAATCGAGCGAGCGCAGCAGTAGTCGGAGCAGATCCGACCCGGCCGGGTTAGGTTGAAGGGCGAGGAAGTGCGAGCGAGCTCGCCGCTCTCGCCCTTCGTTAGGTATTTTTTTTTTATTTCAATCACGGAAATCGTAAGGCATGATAATCGGAAGACATAATGCTTCGGATTATCACGTCGTACATTATTGGTTCCCTGCTAGTTCTGTACGGGGTGATAATGCACGGCATGATAATTCGTGCACATAAGCACGGATTATCAGGCCGTGCATTATTTAAGCGTGCATTAACAAGTTGTACATTAACTACACCCTTTATCATTGCACAGCACCGCCACACGGCGGCCACGCCGTACAAAATACGCGTTCTTGAATCTACATAGGCACGACGACGTCTGTACACGCGTCAATGTGTGCGTAAGATACACAGGGCTGACTATCGCAAAACCTAATAAAACCTAATAAGTGCTACCAATGATATTTAAAGGTACTTATATTTAGGTATGGCTTAGATAGTGCAAATCAATGTAATCGTTAATCTTACCTATTTATTTAAACCTAATTAAAATGTGTCTGTCTGTGTATTTAAGCATTATTATTTTCAATTACAGTAGATATACGACTACAAACTTAAACGAATTATTCGGTAGGTAGTTATTTCATGTATTAATCGCGATAATTTCAGAAATCATTATTTATTTAGAAAAAGGAAGTAGGTAGGGTGCCGTTACCATTTCGCAAAATTATTGCTCCCTAACTTAGTGCCGTGCGGCCGACATACATCGCGTCGCGCACCCGACTGCTTTCCTGCGGTTTTCCTACAATCTGCGCTTGAGGGGTGGGGTAACTCGAACCGGTGCGGGGCGGAGCGTGGCCATTCTGTACGTTAGTGCTATTATATATTCTGTGGCACCGCGCTGGTGGAAACAGCTGAGCGGAGCGAGGCGAGGTATACGAAGCGTTCCTATTGGTTCATGAAAAACACATCGCTCATCTCTAATGGAAACGCAGCCTAAAACGCGAGTCACAACAAGGACTAAGGAAAGACAAAATATCGCTTGATAGTGTTAATATATCGTAGTACCCTTGACATATGTCACGTTTAGGATTAGCTAAATTATCGCAAACTGTATAACAGGCGTCGCTTTCATCGCGCGCACTGAGTTTGGTGGTAAGAGTCACGCAATTGTTGTCAAATACGTGTCCTGGGGACGCACTAGGTGCGGGGGTTTGGAGGTCGCGTGCTGTTTTATATTTTGTACAGTTAATAATTGACTTATTTGTTTTTTTATCAACTCAATTCTCGGCGATCAGACTATATTTTAAGGTAATTCTTTTGATACACATTTCATTAGAAGAAGAATAGACAATCATCTAGTAGATAGAACAAAATACTACCTATATCTGTATTTCATTAATCAATTTATTGAATCTATTCATTGGTTTCCTAGACAAAGACAAGATTGTCTATGGTCGGGTCGGTAGCGTAGTCTCTAAAATGGTCTAGCATAAAAGGGCATAAAGTATACTCTTACCATCCTTGTTTAAACTAACCGATACTAACGCCATCTAGTGATACTTTGTGTTTTTTATCTTTACCTTCTCTAAACTTTAAATCGGCCGAAAACCGTTAGGCATAAGTGTCTCCCGACTCTTAGGGACGTACGCTTGCTATACATCGATCTCTTTCGCTCTGCACTAATAAGAAAAAGACTTATAATGCCCAGCATTTGAACATGATAGGTATATTCGATTCGCTTAGCATCGGCTGTAATTTAACTATCCGAAAAATATTTAATAAAATTTGCCACTAAATGTAAAGCCAAGACAACAAGGAAGACTTACAAACATCTTTTCAACGAGTACAAAATAACCCTGTTTCGATTATCAAATAATTTTTCGAAAGTAGTTTTTAATTTAGGAAGCCTTTTACCAAAATCAAATAGAGAAGAAAATCGCAATTCAAAATTTTAAATTATCACTAATTACCACTTTCTCGACGCCGTGTAGTCCGAAAAGCAACACAGTCGCTTTTTTAACTACAAAAATAAACGTCACCGGCAATCCGTATACGACGTTTACGAAACTAAAAGAAACCGATTTAAAATTTCGAATCCGATAAACCGCTTCTGGCTGTTCCACGTTCCGCGAAATTTAAATGATGAAGATGGTTTCTTGATTTTTCAATAGGAAGTCCACAAATGAATTGATGGGGGCGATGGCCTGAAGAGACATCTGGCCGTTTGGCGGCCACGAGAGGTTGGGTCCAAACACCACTGCCAAGTTGCTGCTCGTCATTTTGTTGAGGCAACTCCTGTCTTGTACCTGGAATTTTGCGGCTTTCGATCAGAGGCCTTATTATCTATACACATGAAGTCATAATCGTTTTCACCACTTCTTTCTGTCACACGATTTTTCTTGCAAGTCTAAACTCATCATCCCAGCCTATATACGTCCCACTGCTGGGCACAGGCTCTCAGAACAAGAGGGCTTGGGCCATAGCTCCCACGCGGGCCCAGTGCGGATTGGGAACTTCACACACACCATTGAATTGCTTCGCAGGTTTGTGCAGGTTTCCTCACGATGTTTTCCTTCACCGCAAAGCTCGTGGTAAATTTCAAATTTAATTCCGCACATGAATTTCGAAAAACTCAGAGGTGCGAGCCGGGGTTTGAACCCACGACCCTCTGCTTGAGAGGGGATAGGTCAAACCACTAGGCCACCACGGCTTAAACTAAAACGGCTAAATTCGGCTTTAGACAATACGGCGACAGGGTCAAGTTTCTCTAAGCATAGTTTAGTTTATTTAGTCATTCAATATAATACACCATAAGTTACAAAAATGGGTCACATTTTTTACGAATAGGGAATATTACTGCAATTTTGTGCCGTCAGAGTGCAGCACTATAATAGCATAAAACCGTAAGCAGTTTTTTGAGTATCTTTAATGCCATAACATCATATTTTTTTAAATAAAATTTTTGGAAATATAGCTCTATCGTTACAATCGATGTAAATATCACGTTATTTTGTTACTAATAAATTCATCATGATTTCTGTAGGTACTGAATACTGATACTCTTTGGTCATGATCTGTCATGGCGACAAAATATAAAGAGAACTGACGTTGTCATGGGTTTGCGCTAGTGTCGCTCCCTGCGCAGAGATTTGCCTAATATGCCCTTTTGGCTTACCTTCCACAGGAACTGTATGATGTATTTCAAAAGTTTGTAGTTGTCGGGAGGAAGCCACTCTAGTATCAGTATCTTGACGTGCCTAGGTTTGTCTCGGTTGGACCATACTGAAAAAAAGAATTAAGAAACGTATATAACATAATATATTTTTATTTATAACTAGCTGTCCCGGCGAACTTCGTACCTCACACTTAAGAGACAAATATCCATAGGCGTATTTTCATTTTTTTAATATTTTTTTTATTTAACTGGATGCCAAACGAGCAAGTGTCTCCTAATGGTAAGAGATCACCACCGCCCATAAACATCTGCAATGCCAGGGGTATTGCAGATGCGTTGCCAACCTAGAGGCCTAAGATGGGATACCTCAAGTGCCAGTAATTTCACCGGCTGTCTTACTCTCCACGCCGAAACACAAAAGAACAACACAACTTATAATGCTTTTGCTTTTGCTTATAGTAAAAGACCTATTCGATGATACCACACTATAGATAGAGAGCGAGAAAAAAACATCCCCACTTTACGTGTATTATACGAGATACAGTCACCATTTATTATCAGCCACAGCGGAGCTTACAAAATATCTGACATATTAAATATAATGACCCGGATAACTCACGTCTTAAATCGAGTTTAGCTCGACATGTTTCGGGCCCGAAACATGTCGAGCTAAACTCGATTTAAGACGTGAGTTATCCGGGTCATTATATTTAATATGAGCGAGTCTCACGGTAGTTTCATGTTCAAAATATCTGACATGTGCTACCGGCCCTAAAAACAGAGTCGTATCCACAGGACATATCAGCTATTGATGCACGCTTTGTTGTGTCAGATATTGCGTCACTGCCGTGTGAAAACCTCGTAACATTTTTTTTTCAAAAAAGTCATACTCTTCATGATAAAATCTTGTAATGAATGTCCACATTTAAAAAAAACACTATGCACATTTTTGGTGCTTGGGCGTGTAAAAAAATTGTATCCATTCCGTTTTTTTTTAAATTTTGGAAAAAATATGGTTTTACCTACTCAGAATCAAGAGTTCAATCGATTCCGATCGTTTCAAAAAATGTCCCCAGTTTTTCATACAAAATTTTATGAGTCAGTTTTGTCACGCCCATCCATACTGAATGTATGAAAAAAAAATTTTTTTAACTACCGGAATCGATTGTGCTCTTGATTCTGAGTAGGAAAAACTATTTTTTTCCAAAATTTCAAAAAAAAGAAAGGGTACACTTTTTAAACGCCCGCTTACGAGGTTTTAACACGGCAGTGACGATTGGTGCTGGTGACTGTACCATATTTTTGGTACTTGGGCGAATATTCGAGCGTTTTGACCGCGCGGTCAAACGTCATTAGTGTCCTACGTTTGTTATTTTAATCACGCTAATTTCAGCATCGGTATTGTCTTAAATTTTCATAAGAATACAACCCTGGGCATTACCTCACCTGCGAAGACACTAATGACAAAAAAAACCCTAATATTCGCCCACTTACGAGGTTTTCACACGGCAGTGACCATTGGTGCTGGTAACTGTACCATATCTTTGGTAGTTACAAGGCTTTCGCACGGCAGTGACGATTGGTGCTGGTGACTGTACCTATTTTTTTCAAAATATTATATCATTGCTTGATCAAATGATCAACCCTCCTCCTTTTATTTACAATTAGAATACTCACATTGGAACTTCAGTATTTCCTCGTACAGGTCGAATGTCAGCAAAGGCTCCTCAAGGTCCCTCAAGAATGTCTTCAGCAACACGGCGGCGTTGTGCGGGCAGTTCCTGAAGGATATCGGCTCGCCCTTGTTGCAGGACCGTTGGAGCTCCTTGATCACCGATATGTTGGCTGAACGCCGGAATATACCCTCCGTTTCGAGAGCTAGAAAAAAAAATGCGAAAAAAAAATCTACCCGCTATCTAAAAGCCCTTTCTTTGTGAGAGGAAGCCTGTGCAGATAGGGCGAGACGTGGGTATATCACAACAAATATGTACCATGCTTACTCTGTTGTTTTCTCCGTATGTACAGTCGAACAAATGAATCACGACCCAGTGTGGAACCTTCGTGCTACTAATGACATGTTGACATCTCATACTTTTGTCAAGGAAATCATAGTGAAATTGATTATGAAAAGGTATCGCTTACTATTGTCGTGTTTTATTATTCCAGACATCGTCTCTACATACCAATTTTAACATGAAGGAGTAACAAGCAATAAACGCAGTCAAAATTCCTCAAACAGGACTTTCACGCTAAAACACACGAGTAATATTTACCTCGACGTTTCGACCACATTACAGTGGCCGTGGTCACGAGTAGACTGAAGTGTGGGGTGTCAAGTCTGCCTAGCAGCGCGAGTGCTTCGAACTACCCGCACTTGATCACAAATAGTACCGGCACTCGTATCTCGAACTACCCGCACTTGGTAATTTTTATTTGTCACCCCATCACACCGACACACAACACTAACAACGTGCGATCGTCCCTCCGAACATTCATCCCGACGCCGACATTTATTTATAACAGGATTCCACGAAGATGAAAGCTTGTATCCATCGTCCCGGTTGAATTTTATGTGCTTTATTATTTTAACCGCTTCACGCACCACTCTTGAGTAGAAATGACACTGTAATGTGGTCGAAACGTCCGTGACGTACCCGCGGTCCAACTATAGTTTGTCCAACTGCTTTTCGACGCCCTTGGGCGGATCTCCTCTTTCTGGGTATTTTGCCCTTCGGACAACTGAAGTTACCTAACTAACCTACCTATTTTTGTATTAAAATATAATATTTATATAAATAAATGTAAATATAATATTTCCGGGTTGGACAAATTAGTTGGACCACGGGTACGTACCTGAAACGTCGAGGTAAATATTACTCGTGTGTTTTAGTAGTTCTGTTTGTGGTATTTTGACTAGTGAGTGAAAATCACAAAAGTGTAAAGCGTTATATTACACGCATACTCACACTTTTATGTCAAAGGAAGGTAAACGAGCAAATGGGCCACCTGATCGTAAGTGATCACCACTGCCCATGGACACCCGCAAAACCAGAGGGATTGCAGGTGCGTTACCAACCTAGAGGGCTAAGATAAAATGCCTCTTGTGCCAGTAATTTCACCGGCTGT
Source organism: Choristoneura fumiferana (assembly GCF_025370935.1). Taxonomy (NCBI): domain Eukaryota; kingdom Metazoa; phylum Arthropoda; class Insecta; order Lepidoptera; family Tortricidae; genus Choristoneura; species Choristoneura fumiferana. Next base: position 40,117,301 of record NC_133472.1, on the reverse strand, counting down.
CTTACTCTCCTCACCAGAACACAACAGTGCAAGCACTGCTGCTTGGCGGTAGGATTAACGAGTAAGATGGTGGTAGCGATCCAGACGGACCCTGCACTAGGTCCTACCATCAGCAAAAAAAACTTTCGCAGCCATAATATTAGTAGGAAAAGTGACTAACCATCAGGTTGCGACAAGAACTCCACGCATTGCCTAACAACAGGCGGGATGGAGTCCACCATATTGGAATTGTTCTCCTTTATGAACTGGAGGGAAACCCCGAACTGTTGCGTGGGAGGGGGAGAGAGGCCCACTTTGCGCGCCTCGTCGCCGCTCTGCTGGCTCGTGGGGGGCTTCTTTTCAGCCAACTGTCGTGCTATTTCGGACGCCTTCGGATTTTTCTGGAGCAACAGCTGATCGTACCTGTGACGGGGTTGGTAGGTTAATACCTGTATAACTGTGAATTCAGCAATAATGACCTATTTGTGGGATCCAAAAATATATTTGAAAAAAAAAGGAGTTGTAGATATAAATAAGCACTATCAAGAACCCTCACGATCTGTTTCATAATAGAAGATGAGTTAAGTTTTTGTAATTTTTGATTTGTTCGACGAATTTTCGTAAATCCATAAATGCATTTTTTACTATTAAAAAAAAAGAAAAACTGCATAAAACGTACTATTACCAATATTTAAGATAGTTGCCGTCCATGTGGCGTTAGGTTTGTCCATATTGTGTTTTTTTGACACGCTTGCCGAGTGTTGTATTGTCAAACCAAACAAGATCTAATAATTCGTTAAAACTTCGAATTTAAACTTCTACATAGGCGTTTGCATACGGAGGCCTTTACCCAGCAGTGGGGGGATGTGGGCCGATTTAATTAAAATTTCTAGTGTTTTTTTTTTTCAACAGTAAATTTTGATGTCGGGTTTGACCACACAACCAACGGCCTGCAAATATATGTTTGTAATGGACTCGATTGACTTATTGGTAAAAAGTTAAGAAGATGCCCTGTTGTATCTATAGAATCTATACGGACACGTTTCTACGAATATTAGAAAAGTCCTATATCAATTCTGTGAAAGAAAAGAAAGAGAGAAAAACCAAGTAAACATTATACCGCTACACTACAACACTGCACTACCACACTACTGTTGCAGATGTGCACTACTACATACAACAGGTCATCTTTCTTGAGTTTCTTACGTATAATTTTTATCGCCTTATCAAGTTCGCAATCTAAAAAAATGTTCTTACTCTAAAACTTGCTGCGGTATGCTCAGCTTATCCAAATCCAAATGCGGCTGAAGTTCGTGCAGATAGTTGAAGTACATGACCTTCCTTCCAAACTTTACGCTGATCGCCGGCTTCAACATCTGGAAGACTATCCTTATGAAATTTGTCGGATGAACCAGATATAATGCTTTCAGATTCTTTTTATATTTCCTGTCGAAGGCTTTGTAGGCTTTCCAGAGCCATGAGGTTGGTGGCTTGTTGTTTCTAGTCAAACCGCAGTGGAGATAGACGAGACTGTAGTCTTGCTCGACGTACTTGTCAAGAGTAAACATGAGGTACCTGCGGAAAGATATGTTTATTCACAGAGTAGAAACAAAAATCGGCCAAGCGCGAGTCGGACTCGCGCACGAATGGTTCTGTACCATTATCTATACAACATTAGACATAAGCAAAAACACGGCAAATATATCAAGTTTGTTGCATGGGAGCCCCCTTTAAATATTTAGTTTTTTTAATTTGATTATTTATTTATAAATTGAATATACATTTAAATATTCTGTGAATATTTCAAGCATCTACCTGTTGCCATTATTAATATCAAGAAAAAAAAACCGCAAAAAAAAACACGTTTGTTGTATGGGTATATGTTGTTATAGCGGCCATAGTAATACATACAACAGAGCGGAGCGAGGGCTATGCGGAGCGGAGTTGCGGACTGGGGGGCTACTACGAAATTCGAAGTTCGTATCGTACCGTCCCTCTCAATTACATATTCCATAAATAGCCGCATACATTTTACGAATACGAATGTCAAAAAACGTGCGAATATTCGCGAACGCGAATGCGGATATTCGTTAAGTACGTCACTAACTTACCTCAGCAGCAAATCCGGGTGTTGGTCCTTGTTTGGCGGCAGCCGGCACGCGGACACGACGATGATGCGGCGTCCGATCTCATCGTCGCCGACCACCTCCACGAGTCCGCTGTCGTTCAGCTCCGCGAAACTGTCGTCCAGGGATATCGCCGCGATCTCAACGGATAAGCATTCGATTAGGAACTCAAACGGATTTAAGCAGGAATTAGTGTCCAAGCTTGTAACTTGTAACAAGGCTGATCAAGCCTTGTCTATTGTTAACCTCTTCCTCATTGCATGTTTTGGTTCGTTTTAAAAATTCAACTCGAATTTCAATTTTCGAATATCCACTGTACTTTCAAATTCAACACTTTGTTTTTATGTCAAAAATCATTCTCAGATCAGCAGCCATAATATAAGGACGTGCTAAATATTTTTATTATTTTGACATCGATAGCTATTCGATCATACATATATCATAACAGTTAACAGTTATTAGCCACGTATCCACTAGAGGCAGCCTCGGGCCGAGCGGCTGCCTCGCTCCGAGGCCGCGCAAGTGGAGACGCTGCCAAAGGCACGGCTCAGACTGAGGCTCCTTTGAGCACGGCCAAAAAACCGACAAAATATGGCTCGGCTCGCGGTGCTCGGCCTGAGGCTGCTCTAATGGATACGCGGCTACTTACAGTGTTTTATAACCAGTTTCATCGCACATTTGTATCCTGTTTTGCTTAACCCTCTAAGGGATCTTGAAGGCACAATTGTGCCTTCTATCTTACATTTAATAAACCTCTTGAACATCTCCTGTCTTTACCTCTTCATCATCATCTGTCGCACGCATCGCGACCAGCTAAGCAGGCACACTATGCCAAAGATACGAGTACGTGACCGAAGTGCCATCCAGTGGCGTAGCGTGGGTAGGTATCAGCCAAAAAAGAAAATTTTCACTTCTCATGCTCGAAAAGTTCGTGTTTATGCTGGATTTAGGCGACATAAAATTACTAAAATATTCGTCTAAGACCAAGGCAGTCAGGTGCCAACAGCCACAAACAAAAAAGTTTCTATATATTTTTAAATAGTTTTTAATTTATATAAAACTAAAAATCAATCAAAAAAATCATCCAGATCAAAAATCATCAAAATCAATATAATTATTTAGCAATGCATGAGAAATAAGAGCTACCTAGCAAGTGAACAATTGTTTCATCTGTTGCTATTTCATTTTCTCGCAATCGAAGTGAAAAGCAGTGTATTAAACCCATTTTCCCCTCGACGTCTATCCACCCTCGCCGTACTGGCTGAGCGTCTCGGGTAAAATGGCTCGTTTTATGCTCTTGTTGTACAATCTACTATTTGCCGCCCTCTTATTAAGGGTACCTACTCATTCTAATCGGTCCGAATCGTAGGTGCGACATTTTTTTTGTTATGGAATTATCATCATCATCCCAGCCTATACACGTCCCACTGCTGGGCACAGTCCTCCTCTCAGAATGAGAACACTTGGGCCGTAGTTCCCGCGCGGGCCCAGTGCGGATTGGGAACTTCACACATACCATAAAAAAATTATGGTGTTTGCCGCCCCCTAAATATGCCGCCCGAGGCATTCGCCTAATGTATTAGGGCAGAAGCACCGTTTGGGGCCACTGTACCTTTTATGGCCAGTTATTGTTTAAATAAATATACGTTTGAAATCAATTATTCGTTTCAGCAAGTATAAACTTTTAAAAACTCACTAAAAAAAAAAAAGAAAAAAAAAGAATAATTGTTATTGTATTGTATTGTAAACATATTATTTTAATACTATAACTTTTTATATGTGACCGCAAATTTCAACTGGCCAAAAACGGGCTTAAGCTGGCCAAAACCAGTACTTCTGCCCTATTAGTAACTGAAACAAAATTGCGAGCACGTGATTTCGGCAAAATGCGCTAACACCCATAAGCTAAGCAGTGTTTTATCTAACAGTCACGACTGTAAGATAGGTCCTGTTACTCTTTTATATATATAAGGTTATACCTCCGTATAAATCTCCTCGAGTTTGGTAGCGAGTTCCTCCTCGAAGTTCTCCTCGATGGTGCCATCGCTGCCAGATCTCTGGAGCAGGTTATCCGGGATATCCAACAACTCGGGAGGCAGGGGCGCTGGGAACAAACCACCTTGGTCTTCAATAACAATATAATAGTAATATCTTGGGACAGATTACACCAATGAGGGCTATCGCGTATGAATTCGCCACTAGAGGCGCTAGTGTAGCGTGAGGTCTCCGAAATGTTTGCAATATCTGAAATTAATTATGGCAAATACGCGTTCCGAAATTAATGTCTGTGTTTTGAGACAGTTTTGTCTTTCGGAAACCTTTGTCCTCCCATTTTTCCGAACAAAACGGGCATGCAACACTGTGGCATGCTCGATATTTTTATGGTACGGTTTTAAGGTGTATTAAATATGATTTTAATCTAAACTTTGTTTTCACGCCCGTAATAACAGACTTTGAAAGCCATACTTAAAAACCTCACGCAACCGTGCGCCATCTAGTGAGGCAAAAAACGATAGCCCTCATTGAACAAAGCCCCAAATTAAGCAAAGGTTGTATGTACTATATGGGCGCTAGACAACGGGTAGACATACATATAAAGGTAAATATTATACATACTTAAATACATACAAACATCCAAGACTCAAGCACAAACATTCGTATGCATCAACCGTAAGTCACAGACGGTTCTGGCGGAAAATCAGCGCTGCAGGTGTATAACGCCTCAGGATAATGCTGAGTCAGCGATCGTTTCGCATGGTTTCGCTCTTGCGACTATGGACTATAAAGAAATATGGCGATGTATAAAAAATACCACTTTCAAAAAATAAATTTGTCTGATTATTAGAACGTCGATTTACCACCCGTTAAGGTATATATAGTCGGAATATAATAACCTTACCAACCAGAAGTTGGTAAGTTTTTAATTTTTAAACTTTGTCACTTCAAAGTTCAATATCACGAAAACGGCTGAACTTATTTTGATAAAACATGTCTAAGAACCATCGCTAGGAAATCTGCTTTCAAATAAAAAAACGCATTCAAATCGGTCCACCCGTTTAAGAGCTACAGTGACACAAACAGACACACAGACACACGGAGCGGTCAAACTTATAACTCCCCTCTTTTTGCAAAAGAAAGAAAAGGATGGTGGTAAGTATATCAAATTTACAACGAAAATTATAACGGCTAAGATTGCTTGAGAATGATTACTTGGAAGATTCCGTACACAATACGCATTTATTTATATTACTTGATTTTTTTCGTAATGGCTATACGGAACCCTATTTTGGGCGCATCCGACACACTCTTGGCCGGTTTTTTTACGTATACGCTCGTCTCGACTAACGGACGGCCAGTCGTTCCCGGCTTCCTGTGCCTATACCGTTTGGCCATTATTCTGTAATCTAGTCACGTTACTTGACAATCATGCGCACAATGGCGTCCAAATTTTTAAAATGACGTATTTCTAAGCGGATGACGGTTGAAAACTGGACTTAGTGGACATATATGAGAAGTTAAATCTTTCTACAGATACAGAATGATCAACCGATATGGGTCAGTTGGAGAAGTCACACTATAAGAGATTGCGAAATCTATACTTGGTTTGAAAGAAAGAAAGAATAAGTTTATTTACTAAACTTATATATATATTAAACAGAAGAAAGAAAAGAAAATAAACATTGTGCCGAAAGAAGTAAATATTAGGGCCACACTCAGCGTATTGCCACAGCAAGCCGCAGCGCTGGTTTTCAGTATGACCCTTGGTTTGAATAAGTATTTAACTAAATGTAAACAAAACAACCGTGAAAAAGCCGTGGTGGCCTAGTGGTTTGACCTATCGCCTCTCAAGCAGAGGGTCGTGGGTTCAAACCCCGGCTCGCACCTCTGAGTTTTTCGAAATTCATGTGCGGAATTACATTTGAAATTTACCACGAGCTTTGCGGTGAAGGAAAACATCGTGAGGAAACCTGCACAAATCTGCGAAGCAATTCAATGGTGTGTGTGAAGTTCCCAATCCGCACTGGGCCCGCGTGGGAACTATGGCCCAAGCCCTCTTGTTCTGAGAGGAGGCCTGTGCCCAGCAGTGGGACGTATATAGGCTGGGATGATGATGATGATGAAACAAAACAACGTCAATCGGTGTAGCAAATATTGAAATTCCCACTATCTAAACATTTACATTTCTGTATTGAAATACACTGAACTAGTTATTATTACAATGACGGATAAGTAAAATGTTTAAAATCCTTGAATGTACCAAATCTGGCAGCTGAAGTTTGTTTACATTTAGTTAATTACCTAAACGTTTAAATTTACTATAGCATTCAACATTCGAACAAGGTACTGAAGTGTAAAGCCGAGTTTAGACTTGCAAGAAAAATCGTGCAAGTTGCATTACATTGCGAGGCCGTGAAGCCAACGAGTTTGTATTGGTCCATCGAGCGCCGCAATGTAATGCATGCAACTTGCACAACTTTTCTTGCAAGTCTAAACTCGGCTTAAAGATATCTAGTATCTGTGAACTCGACTGTACCTACAGGATTCAGTCAGTCTTTTTATTGTTACACACATACCTATAGTCAGCCGTGGTGGCCTAGTGGTTTGACCTATCGCCTCTCAAACAGAGGGTCGTGGGTTCAAACCCCGGCTCGCACCTCTGAGTTTTTCGAAATTCATGTGCGGAATTACATTTGAAATTTACCACGAGCTTTGCGGTGAAGGAAAACATCGTGAGGAAACCTGCACAAATCTGCGAAGCAATTCAATGTGTGTGGTTCCGCACTGGGCCCGCGTGGGAACTATGGCCCAAGCCCTCTTGTTCTGAGAGGAGGCCTGTGCCCAGCAGTGGGTCGTATATAGGCTGGGATGATGACATACCTATTTCAGTAAGCATTGTGCATTGTGAATCACTTATAATAACGACTTCATGACGCAATAAGTTTTTATACTAGTAGTTGTATTTGTTAACAGGAAAGTATTTAAGGAAACCATTTGAAATTCAGTTTTTCCTTTGGGAGTACTATTGAATTCTTTAATATCATAATAATTATTTTATTATGCTTATGCATACAAATTCCAAAGAGACAAACAGAAAAAAAAATTAAGGCGACAAGCAGTTTGTATGAAAGGACAGTAGGGCTACTACGTAATTCGCAAATCGAAGTTCGTATCGTACCGTCCCGCTGACGCTAACATTATTCCATACGAGAGTGAGAGGGATGGTACGATACGAACTTCTAATTTCGAATTTCGTAGTGGCCCTACTGGGCATTCAAGCCGCATAAATAACATAATTGTGATAAGACTGATATGAACAGGAAACATGTTGCTGCTTTAGGCCGCTCGCCCACGGCGACTCTTTGTAGCGATGCAGCAGCGATGCTGTCGCGCGTTCGCATAGGTAGTCGCGATGCGGTCGATAGCTGTGTGCCGTCGCCCACATAACTACGATTCAGTCGCGATGCAAACGCGCTTCTCCCTCCCTCCCTTCACACCCTTCCTCCGTTCTCTCCACGATGTCGTCCGAAATCGTCGCGCGTTAGCATTAGAGATGGGTAAATCCGGATCTGAAGATTCAAAAGAGTCAGATCCTCAACCGGATCCGAATCCCTTAATGACTCCTTTCAAATCTTATCGACTCCGGAGTTACTAACTCCGACCAAGTCCGGCCGGATCGAGTGGCTCGTGATCGCCGTCACACTCACTCGCTCCGCTATCACTCTCGGCTCGGATCGGATCGGATCGGATCTTAGTACGTTTGGTCGGGCGCTGAGTGAGCCGGTACCTACGTCGGCACTCGGACGGACTTCTCGCTCGGTTACATTGGAAAGAAATAAGATAGAATTAAAACACAATATAATATGACCGGAGCGGGCGACGCATATTTAACACTGTTTTCAAGCTTCAAATAATCAAACAGAAAACTAGTAGGTTCTTAAGTAGCTCATAGTTCTTTAAAAAATACACAATTTAGAATTTTTCAACATTAAAAGGACGAAACGAATCGGTACTTCAGTTCAGTTCAGTACATTGACCTTGGTACCTACCGAACCGAGCCGCGCCGCATCGGCCATAGATAAATTAATAATCGCTCGAAAGAACCGGAGTCAATAAAGGAGTCGGATTCAATAAGCGGATTCGGTACCGACACCGGAGCTGGATCTAGTGAGTCAGATCACTTCGCGGAGTTGAGATTACCCATGTCTAGTTAGCATCGCTTCTGTAGCGCGTTGCCAATGCGACTAACGCGCGTTAGTAGCGAGTTAGTCGAGCATTTACAAAACGCGCGACAGCATCGCTACAAAAAGTCGCAATGGGCGAGCGCCCTTAGTAACCAGTAGCATTCCACCTAATCGCATTTATATTATACTTATACACACAACAGTAATGACAACATAAGAATAATAGTTCACCCTTGTCGAGCTGTGATTACTGTTGATGCCCAGCAGGCGTAGACTTAAGTACCGTATATGTAAAAGTTTGTTATGTTTTGGAGATAATTAGAGAATCAACTTTACTGCGTTAAAACATAATGTTAATGAGATTTTTTTTTTATTTGACTGGATGGCATACGAGCAAGTGGGTCTCCTGATGGTAAGAGATCACCACCGCCCATAAACATCTGCAACACCAGGGGTATTGCAGACACGTTGCCAACCTAGAGGCCTAAGATGGGATACCTCACGTGCCAGTAATTTCACCGGCTGTCTTACTCTCCACGCTGAAACACAACAGTGCAAGCACTGCTGCTTCACGGCAGGATTAGCGAGCAAGATGGTGGTAGCAATCCGGGCGGACCTTGCACAAGGTCCTACCACCTAGAGATAATTAATAGTCAGTGATTAAAACTTATTTTACTGTCACGAGTAACTAGATACATCAGATACATAAATGTCAAAGGCACATAATGCTTACTAAAAGTTTTCCCGCCAATCGTTGACGGTTATGACAAATGTGACAAACAACGGGTCACTTGACAGAAAGTGTTAAAATATCTTGTCACTCAATCAAATGCACAGGTTGATTATGTTTGGGCGGAATTTCTCGCGGGCTCCATTTTGCGCAGGCACGCGCAAGTACGGCAACCAGATCTTACTAAAAGAAATCATTACAGAATTTGCCCTCCCATACCCCATAAAACTAAATTTGCTTCGAGACAATTCCAAATCACTAGCTCATTTCTTTATAATAAGATAAATAATGTTTTAAAAATAATTAGATTAAGTAGGTTTCAAATGAAAAAGAAAGTCTCACAGTGGTTGCAAAAACTCGATTATGATGATACCGAGTATCTTCTGACTTAAGACAGCAACATTTCTCTTTAACGTACCTGCACATACACTGTCACCCATATAGACTCAGAAACTTTTACACCCATAGATACATACACACACTCACACGCGCACTCACACATTTACACACACACACACACACACACACATAATTTTATTAATTATTAATTTTTCCTTTTCTTAATAAAAATGTTTCAGTTTACTTAGTAGCTACTTGGATATACGTAGTATTACTCTATTAGCTCTAGGAATGATTGATAGTTATCAGTTTGTAACTGTTACAATAATTATCTTGATTATTACTATCCCTTGCAACCCACTACACTGGTATTCAGAGGGTTTAACACTGGTAAATATAATTATGTATACTTAAACATCACACATAAAACTGAACTCGTCAGCCAAAGATATGGAGTCTCTTGATAACTATAATCAGTTTTATTATAAAAATAAATAAACCATAAATTAAGAATACTTTAAATATGTCACCAATGCAAGAGAAAGCTTGATATTGTTCAAAAGTACCTTGTCACTTTAACCACTGTGACAGTTCATATTTATGGCAGTTCAAATATGACGAAAATAGACAAGGTACTAAAGCATATACATGTTTTTGCCCTTGACTGTACACATATGTGACAGATACACAAAACTACTTTCTTGTACACTATGTACAATAATACTTGTAAATGTAAGGAATATAGCTTATTTTACAAGATTTTATTTAGGTTCACCTGTCCCGTTGTCTGTCAGTCTGTCTGTAATCAAATCTTGTAAGTTAAATTCGACCAACTTCCAGTGGTTGTATTGACTTGAAATTTGGTATACTTATGTAAATTGCGTGACAATACAATGATCTGGTAGTGACATCCTGGTAGTCCGGCCAGGAGCGTCTCCACAGGACGGAACTCTTAAACGGTTAATGGCATCGACTTGAAATTTGGTATGCATATGTAGTACAGTCAGCAAGAAGAATGAAAATAATGAAAAGAATGTTGCCATACAAAGACAAAACCCACTAGACACTGACAAAATTGATCTCCGATGGACAGAGCCACATTAAAACAAAATTAAAAAGATTTTTTTGTTATCAAAAATATTTTGAGTTCTGGAACCTACTAGAATGTATTGTTTAAATTTTCCACACCGCATTCCCTCTACTGATTTTAAAAAGTGTTTATTAGAATCAATGATTTATTCATCATGGAGAGAAATTGTTATGTACAGTCACCAGCACCAACATCTGACACAACAAGCGCGCATAAATATCTGATACGACTCTATTTCTAGGGCCGGAAGGATGTGTCAGATATTTTTGCAGGCTCCGCTGTGGCAGATATTAATGCTGGTGACTGTACATAATACTAGTGGTTGAACTTGAAAGCTAACAGTGGGACACATCAATGTCAAATAATAGACAACTATACTTGGTTTGGATAGGTATTAACTAAATGTAAACAAAACAATGTCAATTGGTGTCTTACATATTGAAATTCCCCCATTAAACTGTCTAAACATTTACACTTCTGTACTGAAATACACTAGTCCAGTTTGTATTACAATACAATGATAGATAAGTAAAATGTTTAGCTGTAGTTTGTTTACATTTAGTTAAATACCTATTCAAACCAAGTATAGAGACATTTATATTCCTAACAGCTTTGATATCATTCATGAAATGATTTACTAATGACTACCTGGGGCTTCACATTGTCACTGTATTAATTTTTGTGTTGACGTGTGAAAGTACACTAATAAAATGGTAGTCTTAATGGTAGTTTAAATAATAATAAAAATTAGGAAGCCAGGTTATTTTTAAAGAAAATAAAACAGCCAAAACTCAGCCAATAAAGGAAATTTGGAATTTTTAGCCCAAGCCGGGGTCTCAGACGTTGCAATAAAAACTTAGTCTCACCTGATAGAGGTTCCCAGTTTTCTCTGACTTCATTGTAAACTTGGTAAAAAATAAATTAAATAATTACTTTGGGGCTTAAAAATATAGCCAAAATAATATAGCGTCAACATTCGTCTACTTTAAAAAAAATAAAAAAAGTCCTCATGGCGGCGCACCTCTTGCTTTTCAATTTATTATATCTCCATCCAGCATGGCGAGATGCAATGCGTTAATAGATCCAAATTTTAAATGAATTTATATATGCATATACTAGCAACTGAAAATGTGAAGTGCCTTTGATTAGAGACCTTTTTTTAACCACCAACGCAAAAAGAGGGATGTTATAAGTTAGACGCCAAGGTCTGTCTGTGGCATCGTAGCTCTCAAACGGATTGATCGATTCTGATGCGGTTTTTTTGGGTGCCGTCCAATCGTCATACAATCATTTAGCATAATTTCATTTTACTACGTTCAAAAATCATAATATTAATTTAAAATATAAAGAGATTTTATATTTTTAACAAGCATAAGCTTAAAATAAAAAAAAATTAATCATGACACTCAAAAATTCTTACCTAATGGATCCCGACTGTTGAACTTTAATTCAGCTACTTAACAAAGTTCCAGCCCACTAGACTTGTTTTCTTCTCTTTAGTACTTTTCAAGGCAGTCGGGTTTTTCATCATCATCATCATCTCAGCCTATATACGTCCCACTGCTGGGCACAGGCCTCCTCTCAGAACAAGAGGGCTTGGGCCATAGTTCCCACGCGGGCCCAGTGCGGATTGGGAACTTCACACGCACCATTGAATTGCTTCGCAGGTTGTGCAGGTTTCCTCACGATGTTTTCCTTCACCGCACTCGTGGTAAATTTCAAATATAATTCCGCACATGAATTTCGAAAAACTCAGAAGTGCAAGCCGGGGTTCGAACCCACGACCCTCTGCTTAAGAGGCGATAGGTCAAACCACTAGGCCACCACAGCTTTTGGTTGGGTTTTTGCTTGTTTAAATTTATTGTTTTATTTATATCTATGCATTAGACCAAGGACATATAAATAAGTAAACAAAGAATAGAGAATAATCAAGAAACTTGACCTGCGTTCTAGGTCAAGTTTTTTCTCTAGGTTCCAGAAGGTACCAAGTAGCTGTTTACAGTTTCAACAAGTTTGTTTATCAATGTTATGGACGCAATGAGCATGGAAGCGTGATATTCTGAACAACTTACCAAGACCGTCGGTCGGTATGGGTTGGGTGAGTTCAGAGTCGTCAAACTCCAGTCGCGGCTCGTAGTCGTGGTACTCCGACAGACTGGTAAACGACTCGTCCGCCTCGGAGTTCCCGTGCAAAACTGCGTACGTAGCAAATGATTTAATGTTTACCTTAATCAAACTACCTACGCATCGATCGATACGTACCTTGGAAGGCCCGCACGGGACCCAGCTTCGGCTGATATTCTGACTCCATGTCGGCTTGTCGAAATGCCCCCCAAGAGCCCTTGCGTTATCAGCTATATACGTAAAAATTTAAGAGAAAACTGTTGGTAATGTTATGTACTGTAATGTCACTTCCTCTCCACTCTCATTACGACACTAGTTAATCAAGGACTGTGGCGCTCTTGAAACACTGTCTTAACGGCCAATGGACTGTGGAAATACATCGCATTACTATATAATTTGAAAAACACAAAGTGGGTAGGGAATTACCTAAGCAAATATTAACGCCCGATTAGACACTGAGGATCACTAACACAAGCAACTTTTTTCTTTCTTTTCTTTATTTACGTCAAACATAGGGAGAAGCTTGTTCATAAAAAATGGCAACATTGGTAGTTTGTTTGTCATCAACAACCATATCTAGGTACATACTGAGGGCATACTCCGAAGTTCGAAAATCGAAGTTCGTGTCGTACCGCCCCTCTCGCTCTCGTATTGAATAGTATAAGTGTCAGAGGGACTGCACGACACGAACTTCGAGTATCGAGTTTCATAGTAGCCCTGCTGTTGGGCTACTACGAAACTAGAAACTCGAAGTATTAAATAGTATAAGTGTCAGAGGGCTGGCTCTTTCCTCGGTCAACGTATTGGCATTGACATACAACGAGGAAACGCAGCCATGCCTTATGGGCGGGCACCCTGCACAATAGCATCGACTTGGGTGAAATTTGTAAATATAGATTTTTAGGATTAGAGTAAGTTACTTTTAGTTCTTTTTTTATTTATTTCTGTTAATTATTGTGTATATTATTTGCTTGTTTATAAATAAATTTGTTATTTAGTAGCCCTTCAGGGCTACTACGAAGTTCGTGTAGTGCCGTCCCTCTGACACTTATACTAATTAATACGCGAGCGAGAGGGACGGCACGATACGAACTTCGAGTTTCGAGTTACGTAGTAGCCCTGCTGCTGTAGCTGTGGCGTTGCCAATATGCCAACAAAACGATACTCTCCTACCCTACCTCCAACCTCATTGGCTATTGCGTAACGTCTCTGCAGCAGGGCTACCACGAAAATCGTAACACGGAGTTCGTGTCGTGCGGTCCCTCTGACACATATGCTATTTAATACGAGAGCGAGAGGGACGGTACGATACGAAATTCGATGTTCGTATCGGACGACCGAACTTTGAATTTCGTATAATACTTTACGGATAACTTGTGTACGGTGACATTTGTTTTTTTTCCATTCCACAGGCAGGCAAAAACTAGTTAAAAATACAAACTATCACTATTACTATAAACTACACACTACAAAATATCACGATTACACATCCTTAGCATATTTAATCGAAAATCACAAAATATCGATTCGAATTTAAATTTTGCATAATGACATGTGCCACCGTACCTTTCTATTCTATTCTAGATAAATACTCAAAGTACCGTACCCATGGGTAGTACGTCCAATACCGTACCCAAGCTATGTGAAATGAAAAGTATTCTAGTGATACCATATGGCAAACACTTTATGTACTTCCAGTACCATACCAATGAAAATATTTATGTCTAGCGTTTTCATCTGTCTCACAAACGAATATAATTTTCCATTTTCAATTTTTATGCCTTACTTATACTTACTCCACTCCAAAAAAGACTCCAAAGCTCCTCCAAAGCAACTCCAAAGAGATACTTACTCATAGTCTGTGGTAGTGTAAGCACCAAAGAGTATTTAGAGTACCTATAGAGAAAGCACTATGGATGGTGTAAGCTAAGCGTCAAATCATATGTCATTGTCATTACATTTCCTACGTCAAGCCAGCGGCCAGCCAAAGCCAAACAACTACCAGGTGTTGAGCTAGCACAGCTTTCTTTTTTTTTGACGCCAGCAACTTTACAAATAGTAGTGTAGCGTGCGAAATAAAATAAAGATTTATCAAATTATCTGATCAACCATGCTGGGCTATTCAAATGCTGGTATTCCTGATAAATCATGGCAACCACCGGTCGCTGTCATAGAAACATCGTAAGTATTTTAACACTGATATGCTCATTTATGTGTGAAAAATAAACAATGTAACACTTAATTCTGTCTCATCTTGCAGTATGGGCAGCGTGGTCGTAGAAATGTATTGGAAGCATGCTCCACTTACCTGCAGAAACTTCATGGAGCTCATTAGAAGAGGTTACTATAACAACACAAAGTTCCATAGAGTTATTAGGGACTTCATGATCCAAGGCGGAGATCCTACGGGCACAGGAAAAGGTGGACAATCAATCTACGGACCAACATTTGATGATGAAATAACCTCGGATTTAAAACATACTGGAGCTGGTATATTATCTATGGCCAACGCTGGGCCAGATACAAACGGCTCGCAGTTCTTTGTAACATTAGCGCCGACACAGTGGTTAGACGGAAAACACACCATATTTGGTAGAGTTCA
This sequence comes from Choristoneura fumiferana, assembly GCF_025370935.1. Taxonomy (NCBI): domain Eukaryota; kingdom Metazoa; phylum Arthropoda; class Insecta; order Lepidoptera; family Tortricidae; genus Choristoneura; species Choristoneura fumiferana. The sequence goes on along the minus strand of NC_133472.1, from coordinate 40,102,129 downwards.
GAGCGGAATGGCGGTAGTAAAGAGAATAGGTTTAGTTGAATGTGACAAAAATGACTGCCCCGTTGATGATGTTAGAATTGAAAGAGCATATATACCTAAGTAAAAAAAATATTTTATAAATTGTCTTTGTATGAAATCTGTGTGAAAAAGTGAATATTAAGAATTTGGCAAATAGATAGGGGGACTGTTTACCACAGGCATATTACTAAGCTTCGTTTAAAAATTATGCCCCACATTGGCTTTGCTAACTCATTGAAACCTGCTGTAAATTTAATTAAATTACTAGTTATTTTTATAGTGATATTCAATTCAATTTTATTTTCATAACACTATGTTGTGTCAGATATTACAAACTATTAAATATTGCCGTTATTTTATAATATAAGGGTCAATCAACTTTTTCTTGTCCACTTGTTGCTATAATTACCTTCTACCCTTTTACCTACTGCCAAACATGCATTTTTATGGTAATTTTAAGCCCCTTTTATAATTGGTCATCTAATAAACATCTTGCAGCATCTAATATAATGTGACAGAATAACAACAAGAAATAGTGGATCCACCATATGAACAAAAAATTACATTTATTCATAGGATCCACCCATGTGTAAAGTAAAGGTTTAAACAACTCTAAAACTTAAGTAAATGCCAGGTGTACCAATACCAGTATTGACGTGAGACTTAAGTAATTTTTCAAATAAATAAAGATGTTATACTGCATCATTTACTTAGTTGTTTCACCTTACATCATGAATTTTTGTGGGAGTTGCAGGCAAAAGCTAGTAAGTAAAATCTTAGCAAAACAAAACACTGGTCACAATCATACCCCGGGACTTTCGGGGCACAAACAATTTCCTAAAGAGTAGACATTAATAGATAGGTTATTCTGACAAAACATCATATTATGCCTAATGAATAATTACCTCACTGCGAATCGTAAATTATACTAGTATTTTAGGTTTAGTACCAAGGCTTATGTTATGAGATAATAATAAAAACGTTAATTACCTGCAGTAAATTTAGTAGTTGACATGATTTTCGAAATAAATTATTAATATCTTTTCTTTGGAACAGTTAAGCAGCGGTCTCTTGCTGTAAATATCCATTTTAACCCACTGAATGATTTTTCATTGCCTTGTAACAATTTGTTCAAGATGTTTAGTGTGCTATAGCCAAAATTCTTATTTAAAACCAACTTCAATTTATTAAAAATCTTTTCTTTTTTTTTTTTTTTTTTGATTAAGAGTGAAACAATTTCATCTTAGGAAATTTTATATTTTTTGAGTTTTAAATATCATGTATTTCTTTTTCTTATTGATCAATTGTTTATTAGGTAGAAACCAGCTAGAGTGCACTCTATTTTTTAACTCGATACCTACTCTTTGGCTAATGTCAAGCATCGGTGCCCCGAAAGTCCCGGGGTATGGTATGGTCATAATAAGTCCCAAACTTTCTGCTTTGTATTGTATGTAGTCAAGTGCAAAGCTGCCGCAGTATAACTAAAATGCCGTTGAATGACATCCGGGCAATGTTCAACTTTGAATGGTCAGTACAGTCGCCAACATTAATATCTGCCACAGCGGAGCGTGCAAAAATATCTGACACGTCCTTCCGGCCCTAGAAATAGAGTCGTATCAGATCTTTATGCACGCTTGTTGTGTAATATAATACTTGTAATAAAGAAGTACCTCTGAAAAACCATCAACATCAACACACATACTTTTAGTTATAGCCTATATTGCCGATAGATGGCGCTGTACCCCCAACGTTGAAATTTTACTTTCGCGCTGTTAGAGGGCTACCTCTTTGGAGGGCTCCACTCCAAAATTCGAAAATCGAAGTTCGTATAGTACCGTCTCTCTCGCTCTCGTATTAAATAGTTAAAAGTGTCAGAGGGATCGAACGACACGAACTTCGATTGACGAATTTCGTAGTAGCCCTGCCGAAACACGAAACTCGAAGTTCGTATCGTACCATCCCTCTCGCTCTCGTATTAAATAGTACAAGTGCCAGAGGGACCGCACGACACGAACTTCAGAGTTTTGAGTTTCGTAGTAGCCCAGCTATCCATTGGCTGTCCACGAGAAACCGCGTCAAATAAAAAAAAAAAAAGCCGACAACACTTGCCGTATGCTTGATTGAAGTACACTGTTTAAACGATGTTGATACTTAGATATAATTAAAAATTTCCAGATATTAATTTATACTCGGGACTTCAAGCTGCATCAAAATTCATGTAGTAATGAGTGAAAGTTGATGATGCACTTTAGGAGTCCCTTGGTAAATTTTATGACTTTTGTCAGTGCCCATTTACGTACCTACAGTCCAGACGCATAAATTTTTGGACCATTTGGACCAGATTGGCATTGAATATATCTTGTAACATTTGAATTCTAACATAATCTTATAACATTTGGATTTTGAGGATGGTAGGTTGAATCAAACAAAAAATAATTTATTTATTTCTTAAGCAGAAGTAACAAAATTATCTAAGCCGGGCTAGAATGGCGATATCACAGACTTATAAGAGATGACGATATAACAATTTTGACACTCAAAAATTATACCAGCTACGAATAAATATTCTCTGGAAACGTAACTAAACCCGAATAACCATTCCGCGGAATGTCTACCGCGACGGGCGGGGTTTAAAATATCTACCGCGCGTCGCGCCAGTTCGGCCGTAAAACTTGAGTCGTGCAGTAGCTCCGTGGAAAATTTCGATCAAGTTTGTGATTGCGTTTAGGCTCGAATCAATTTAAAAAATATGCCATCTTGTTGTGTGAAGTGGTGCAGAAGCCACTCAGATATGAAAAACACAGGACTCACCTTTCATATGTAAGTAAATAAATATTTAAAACACCATACTTGGCGGCCCTGGAAAGTGTTATGCAACATGTAACTAAGATTATTTTTCTATGGATTATAATAACTCTCACGTGATTTGCTCCAATAAAATATATATATTTTTCTAGTCTGTAGGATGATATTATGCATTAAGTATTACAATAGTGTTTAATGCAACTGTATCATGATAAGGGCCATTGAGATACGAGTGCGAGTTTATAACATGCGGCAAAGCCAGAAGAAAATAAAAGGTACTTAGTAAGTGAACAATGTTTCCACTGTCGTTATTTCATCTCCTCGCAATCGAAGTGAAAACCAGAGTGCAAAACTCAAGCATTTTTTCTCATTTTCCCCTAGACGTGTTTATCGACCCTCGCCGTACCGGCTCGGGTGGCTATATGAACGTCTTCGGTAAAATAGCTCGTTTTATGCTCTTGTTGTACAATCTACTATTTCACTTGTCATGCTCGTAAACTTCGTATTTATGCTGGATCTAGGTGACGTAAAATGACTTTTTATGCTCTAGTATGCACTGGTAATATTGAAATCTTCGTTTAAGGCGTTCGTAATCAGGTGTCAATCGAAGTGAAAAGCAGAGTGTAATACTAGTTTTAAACCCGTTTTTTCCTCGACGTGTCTATCCACCCTCGCCGTACTGGCTCGGTTCAAATTTTATACTATTCTAATTTTGTTCAAACTTTTATTCTGAATTTCAAACCAAATAACGGCATCAGAATGAACATTTTATGTAGTGATTTTATCACCACCTGCTGTAATTGTTATAACAAAGATTATTTATTTCCATTGTTGTATTTAAAACATTAAATAAAAAAATAAACTCGTAAACAAGCCTATTTATTTTAGTCTAATTCTGCATAATGCCATCCACGCATTGTAAGATCGTCCCACGCTTGTCGCTTGTTGTTTGTTTGCGTAAATGTTATAAATGGAATCACAATCGAACGAAGCGTTCATTGCTAGCAGTTACGCTTCCAGAGAATATTTATTCGTAGGACACCAGATTAAAGTTCCGTAAAAAACGCGTGGACAGCTTTCGCTGGCCAGTCTATTTCATACATTTTACTTGCCCCAATATCATACCGTCGTCCGATATCGGATCGGATAATGTGAAAACGCTCTTATCTTTAGGTGTTTGGTTTGCCGTCTTCCTACGAGCATAGTTTTCTGTACACTCGCAACCCTCGCAACGCAAAGCGTGGTCAATTTATGTGCTGGCATCACTAAATAACCGCAGAAGGTGGCAACACTAACTGAAAATGATGAATATTGCAACACCGCGTGTCGAGCGGTAACGTGAAATTCGCCGTTTTTATTAATTTCTATCAAGTTTCTATCAAGTTCATATGATGTATGTTTTTACTTAAATACAAATGTTTTAAAACAGCTCAGTTGGACGATAAAAGTTAAATCAGTGTTAAATTAAACGTGTGAAGATCCATCCAAGCTCTGTTCTGACACGTTCTAGAGACGCCATGTTTGTCACGTTTTTGCCAGTTGTGAATTTATTTGGGCAAAAATTGAATTTGCATTAGCTTTGCCGTATGAGATAAGCAAGTGTTGAAAGAATAATTCACAATGAATATCGTCTTTCCAAAGAACAAAGAGAAACGGAGCCGAACATCGTCTGGTGAATCCAACAATGTAAGTTGTCATCCTACCGATTCCCGCTCTAGCGATGTCGTCGTTAAATTTTCGTCCGAACCAACTGCGGCCTCACGCGTTGATGTGTATTTATATCTTTACCAGTGACGCTACGCTTGGCGATTGATCGCAATGTGTCGTTATTTAAACAATTACGATAAATTGTGTATTTGAGTTTTTTGAGGCTAAGAAGTGGTTGATTTTCAAGTTTTTGCGTGTGCGGCATCCTTGTCTTGTCAAAGTCCATGCTTGGTTAGTTTCATTCTGATCTTGAAGCCTGGACGTCGTGCAAGCTTTTATGGGCTCCTGAGGTTGGTTTGCTGTCCCAAAAAAGTCATGGCCCAGGTATGTTTTGGCTGTTAGTTTATGGATAAGATAAAGATTTACTATCAATGTGTGTTCAAGAAATAGTGCTTGATATTTTCTTTATAAACTACATAATGGTTTTCCTAGAATACTTACTCTTAAGACTGCCTTCACAATGAGCATCATGTCACATGTTAAATATATGATTATTGATAAATTTCTGTTGCATCTTCTTTTTTAGGAATGCTAGGAGTAACTAGCTTTACTAAATTTAAATGGGAATATAATAATCCTTATGAAGACTGTTTAATTACAGACAAGAATCTTTAACTTGTCCTTATTCAGAAAATGAAACAGGTTATTCTAGTGTATTCAGTGCTTTCAATATGACTGTCTTTTTATATTTTGTCTTCAACACTTGTGTGTCCATTTATATTAACTTAAACCAACCCACACCAACCCTTTGTATCTATCCATCCACTAACCTTAATGTGTGTCTGGTGTGAACTTGGCGCTACACATCTTCCCCTTCCCTGCTGAATTCCATCAGTCTTAAATCTAATGTTGAAAACACCATCTTTTTAATTCTAAAGTATCTGTCAATGATCTTAATGATTTTTGACTTGTAATCATTATTTGTTCATCAAAGTTTATCTAAAACATTTGTTTTTCTACAAAAATATCTTGTGGGATTGTTTAATTGAACTTAATATTTATTATCAAGAAGCTTTGAAAATTGCAACTGTGGTTGAATTCCTGCATGCACTTTGATAACTGTTTGCCTTGTTGATGGGAAATAATATCAAACATAACTGGTAAGTTATTCATTCATGCTAGCAATCTCAAAATCCATTTATACCTGTCCATTGGTATGTATAGGTACTTTTATGTGTGGGCTGTTCTCTGCAAATCAACGTCTAAATGTCACTGATTGTAGTTCTTACTAACTCATTATCTTTGCTGCAAAATTTCTGTGGTCTGTTCATAAACATGCACTCTTTTTCCTTGCCTAATACTCTGTTCAAAAATTAGATGAACACAAAATTGTATTAACTTCTCTTCATGTTGACTTTCAATATCGAAAGTGAGTTATCTGATGGTCAGAATGACAAATTTGATAGATTTGCGTCCTGTTTCACCATCCATTGATTAATTTTTTTTGAGGGATAAATGTGATGCAGTCTCGGTCTGTTTGTTTTGTTTGAATAGACGGAGACTGCATCACATTTATCCCTAAAAGAAATTAATCAATGGGTGGTGAAGCAACCCCTTATCCTCCTTAATCCTAACTTTTAATTTAACAGATAGTACTTGAGACCTAGATGCAGGTCACCAACTTTGTTATTTTGATATTATTTCAACATTCTCATTATTATTTTTTCTACAAACAATATGTGCTTTGTAACGCACATTCGGCCATTATACTAAGCTTTAATTTGTTCTTTGCAAAGTACAGTCAAAGAACTAAAGTCACTGACATAGCTGGAAAAATATGCAAATTGTAGTGGCAATGGGCAGGCCACATCGCTCGAATAACAGATAACCATTGGCGGAGAAAAGTCCTTGAGTGGCGACCACAAACCGGAAGCCTAAGCGTTGGCAGGCCTTCCACCAGGTGGACTGACTGCATCGTGAGAGTGGTGGGAGACCGGTGTATGCAAGTCGCGAGTTGTCGTTCACTGTGGAGTTCTAAGGGGGGGGAGGCCTTTATCCAGCAGTGGACGTCTTCCGGCTGATGATGATGATGATGCAAGTACAGTGGCAGAATGACAAGGTTGACCAGTTTTCAAATACATTATGACGGAATATGTCGTATGCGGTCAATAAATCAGATACTTATCTATACTAATTATAAAGAGGAACACTTTGGATTTTTGGATGTTTGTTACGAATTAACTCAAAAATTACTAGACCAATATTAAAAATTCTTTCACTCTTAGAATGCTAAATTATTACAAAGTGCCATAGGCTATATTTATTAACAGCAAAAATTAGGGTTCCATACTAAACTACAATGTAACTCAAAACACTTTGAGTTTACACAAAAAAAGTTGCCATAAAAAATATTTCATCGCATGTGCTGTAGAAACTATTGATTATAGAACAAATAAATGTTTTATGATATTAAAGAATACATCAAGATCTACAAAAAAACTTTGCGGTACCATATGTCCAACTAATGTAGTTAGTTGTCACTATAACTACTTTATTACATTTTAAAAGTTGACAGAAATGACGGCCAAAATCAGACCATGTTATCGATACCTTTGTATTAATCTTTATCCAAATAAATAATTTTATATTCAAGACGGTTTCAATACCTGTAGATTACTTTTTGAATTATTCAAATCGGACATTCCATTCAAAAAATATTACGAATTTAAAAATATCAAACTAACCAAAAAATGCATTTACTCTACGTTGACGCGCCCCAGCTTCGTGCGTGTCTCGGTTGTAGTTTTTGGGAAATTGAGCTCAAAAATATGTGTGAAGTGCCCTTGATTAGAAACCTTTTTAGAGTTCGGTGCCCAAAGGGTAATAGAAACGGGACCCTATTACTAAGACTCCACTGTCCACCTCATTTTTTTTTTAAATACCACGTCGGTGGCAAACTGGCATGCGGCGCGCCTGATGTTAACCAATTACCGCCGTCTAGGAACGCTTGCAACACCCGAAGTATCACTCGCGCGTTGCCGACCCTGCATAAACCTGTCTGTCTGTCACTAGGCATTGCAGTATCTCATGAATCGTGATAGCTAGACAGTTGAAATTTTCACAGATGATGTATTTCTATTGCCGCTATAACAACAAATACTTAAAACAGAACAAAATAAATGTTTAAGGGGGCTCCCATACAACAAACGTTATTTTTTTTTTGCTCGATATTTATAACGGGAACAGGTAGTTGCTTGAAATATTCACAGAATATTTATTTGTATAAATGTACTTTCAAAATAAATAATTAAATTAAAATAAAATAAATATTTTAGTGGGCTCCCATACAGCAAACGTGTTTTTTTTGCCGTTTTATGTTAATGTCGATCGAGTAATGGAGATCGAGTCTTCGTACGAGAGTCCGATTCGAACTTGGCCTTTTTTTTACTTTGCCCGTGCGAAGCCGGGGCGGGTCGCTAGTATATTATACTAAGCAAGCAAAAACCTTAAGGTGGTCAACCATTTCATTCCGCGACTGTACATTAGGACACAAGATTATAAATGGCCAACTTCAATGCAATATTAAATAAAGTATGATAAGTCAAAAATCTTGCATTAAACATTATATTTAAAATAAACTAGTTTTACATCTCATTTCATGTTCAGTTTAGGTTGTGCAATATCTATTTGAATTTAAAAGCAGATCTTTACACTATTTGTTTATTCTAAACCTCTCCCTCGTTTTTCAATAAGATGCTGCTTTGGATGTTGATTTTAGTCTAGCCAAGCTGTAGCATGGAAATTCATTATAATTTGTGTCTCAAATCAAATGTATTTAATGAAAACAATTTGATAGGTTTCTTGTCATTTTACTTGATTAGAAAGTAGTGTTGATTCTAATTGCATTTGCTTGTGAAATATAGGTAGGTACACAATATTGCAACAGCGAACAAAATTATAGAAATGTGTAGCTACTCATTTAAAATTTTATGTTTCGGTTTCTATCTATGGATTTATCATAGGAAGATCAATAAGTCGATAATCAAGTAATCAACATGATTACTTCTCTCCTACTACTAGGTCTCCATCTACTAAGACAACAGGAGTGGTTGGGTGGGAACCAAATTCAGCTGTGCTAAAGATGCAACTATAAATTAATCTATAAGACTTGCAAGAAAAATCGTGCAAGTTGCATTACATTGCGACGCTCGACTGACCACTACAAACTCGTTGGCTTTACGGCCTCGCAATGTAATGCAACTTTGACGATTTTTCTTGGAAATCTAAACTCGGCCAAGTCGTCCGTTTTTTCCGGTGAAGCTTCTGATATGTTATATAATAATCTGTCATTCAATCCCTGTTTATCCAATGGAATAAAAAGAAATGACATTGTAAATTACAGCCAGGAGAACAAGGAGAAGAGACAATCGAATATGTTGATGACGTTGGGACAACTAATATCAATAAAAGGATAAGATCACAACAAATTACAATTTATTCATGAAGTTTGAGCCACATTTCAATTTTGATCTGAAAGTCAATGAGTTGTGTCTCCAGGGTACCAGATATGACTACAATCATTTTTATTCCTCTGAACTGAACTTCTTGCTCAGCTTTAAAAAGTTGTTGAAGCACAGAATGCCAAAAATTTCTTTTTGTGGACTTTTAACCATTCTCTATCATTAAGCAATTATTGAAAAAAAAGAAACAATGTTATTGTTGTTTTACAGGAGCGAGGTGTACTAATGAATTTAAATATTGCTGTCCCTTCCCTTCCCGTTATATTTATAGGTCTATCCCTTTGAGTTAACATATTTTGTAGAAAAAAAAACAGAAATATAACATCTACTTTATTTAATCTCTAAATAAACTCGAATAAAAAGAAGCCACTTAACTTGAAGCCATTAAATTTCTCCCCCTCCCGTCTTACTTCCAATTTCGATTTATTAAAACTCCTCAGACTGAATGTTGTATGGTATCCATGAAAGGTTCAAGGCAAGAAACAGAACAAAACTTTGTAATGTCGGCTGTAATGTTATGATTCAGTTGGAATAAATTATTTTTTATGCATTATTATTATTATTAAGTGTCCTATGCATTATTACATTAACTATATTTTTTTTTAGTTTTATTGATTTATTTTGATTGATTGATTTTTAGTTTTAGATAAATAAAAAAATATTAAAAAAAATGTAGAAACTTTTGTTTGTGGCTTGGCTGTTGACACCTGATTACCTTGGTCTTTATGTCGCCTAGATTTAGCATAAACACGAACTTTACGAGCATGAGAAGTGAAAAATAAGTGATGCGTAAAAAAAAGCCAAAAGAAACAAAAAAATAGCAAACTGGTAATATTGTGCCTTTAGCTGAAGCGAAGTTGTTAACCAATTCTATCTTATTGTTAATTCAATAAAACAGATCAAAGAAGCTGCTGTGAGGAGTCATTGGCAGTAGTGTTTGCTAAAAGCGACTGGTTGCCGAAAAAAAAGTTAGTTGAATCACATAGTAACCGCCTTCTTATTTTCCAGTCGTTCGTGAAGAATATGACGTCGCGTGTGTCGGGTCTGCTCCCGGCGACGATAACGAAGTGGTTCAGCAGCCCCAAGTCGAGCGCTAACGGGTCGGCGCCGGCCGCCGACGCCACGGACTCCTCCACGGAGGACGAGGCGCCGGAGAGCCCCGCCAGCCAGCCCCCGGCCAAGCGGATGCGGTACAGCCCCGGCGCTGTGTACGGCAACACAGACGTGAGTACAGTACAGCTTTTTGCCATCATCATCATCCAAAAAGGCGGAATATCGCTAGATGGCGGAGGCGATGGGTAGATGGTGATGAGGTTTTTTTGACGTTACGGTCTTGCTTGCAACGAGGGAAGCTTGAGGTCCCGGGTTCGATTCCTGGCCGTGGCAGATATTTGTATGAATGATACAAATGTTTGTTCTCAGGTCTTGGATGTTTGATATGTATTTAAGTATATTTATCTATTTAAGTATGTTTATCTGTTGCCTAGTATCCATAGTACAAGCTTTGCTTAGTTTGGGACTGGGTCAATTGGTGTCAAGTGTCCCATGATATTTTCTTTTTTATTTTATTTATTTAAAAGCATGAATCATATTGAGTAATTTTAAGTACCTAAAAGCCTCTCAAATAAGTATATCGCGCGGCGACTATAGGTACACTCGAGTTCATAAACTTGTGAGCAAACATTTTATCAAAAATATATGAACACGACTCTATTGTTAACGGCGTAGAAGCGTGTTCAGATATTTTTGATTGAATTTTTGCTCACAAGCTCCACTGTACCTATGTATAACAATAAAACTGTCAACATTATTGTTCTAACTAATGAAATGACCTAGCGCCCAACGTGGCAGCGACAGAGCTGTCTAATCGAGTATAGTGGTCTTGTTTGAATGGTATTGATTGTGTCGCGTACAGTCTATTGTGAACGGAACAACGTACCTGTCAGACGCAATAACCAATTAGCCTTATAGACTAGCTAGACAATATTGGCAGGAATATTCCCTGTATGATAGGTGTTCTCGTGGACTGCATCAGATCGTAACTATACCGCTCCATTTGAAACTAGCTAACTTATTTTATCTTAATTTTCCACTTAAAACTTTTCAATTTAAATACCTAATGATATTTTATTCTTATTTACGCTGGGTTAACCTTTCGAACGGAGAATGTAAAATAAACCTGCGTTCTAGCCTCCTTTGTTTTGAATGATATCAATAAGGTGGATTAAGATAAAAATAGAAAAAGGTAGCATTCTATTTTGGACTGATCCAAGCCAAAGTATTTGCAAGGTTAAGAAATTGTAACAAACAAGTATCATGGATTAATTTTGATCTGGAAAAAAAACTTAATTTTAAAATGTTAGAAAAATGAATTTAAGCAAGCTACACTGGTAAAAAGCCTGTGTTGTAGTATGCCGCCTCTAAAATGTTGTAACCAGGGACTTGGTTATCCTCCTGCGACCCACCATACAACAAAATATGACATCGAAGTTTAAAACTTAATGTCTCATAGTTAAAGTTTTTTTTTTTTTTGTAAATTTGAATAATAAGGAGAAAATTACACTATTCCTTTTTCAAAAGATATGTTCTATTGCTAACAAAGTGTACTAATATTATCACTTTGAACCCCAGGAGTTTATAATATACATTATTTATTTTCCCATACAATTCTGCTATAACCGTCCTAACCGGCCGACGTTGAGCCAATACGAAAAAACTGGCATGAGAGAGAAATATATATTTCGCGACAGTGTGTGCTAATAGGCGATTTGTTTTGGATCTCATTGCGTTAGCCTTTAAAATAATTTCCATTGTTTTATTTCCACGTCTCTCCAGGCGAATTGCGTCACAAACAATATAGAAACCATAGAGCCGTCGACGTCATTCACGGTCCAATCACCGCCGGGCCGCACCACCTTCCGGCGGGAGACCAACTACGTGTCCACACCGATCCGGTCGCCGGATGACACCATCGATCGGACGGACAAAGACAGCACCGCCACCTTCCAGCAGCACACAGTGACGACCATCGGCCCAAGCGTTGCTAAGAAACGGAAATCGCTCTTCGGGAACCAATCGCAGGAACTCAGTGATGCTTCCAAAAAAGCGTATGGTAAGTAGTTTTCTCAGTTTTCTCAGATTGCTCACCAGAGGACGTATTGTCTAACGCTGATGTTAGCGATCGCATTCACCATCTCTTTCTACCCTCGTCTTATATACAGTGTCACAGAAGGAATTGGTTACAACAATTTTGTCATTCCAAGTGTGTTAGACAAGAAGGCCCCTGTACAAAAGTACTAAGTTGAAAGAAGTCAAACCTGGTTATCCTGTAGTCCTAAAAATACATTAAAAACATACAAAATGGCTATAGGCTGAATGCCTCGACGCAAGGTCAAACAACAGGCCTGACATACTCAATTCATTTTTGCAACACTATAAAACTTGGATCTTTGTTCCAGAGCATTATCAATGTCAATAAAATCAAGCCTCTTTCCTAATGGGGTAGGCAGAGACTACATCCTTCCAATTGCTACGATCCTGGCATACAACTCTCGCTCCCTCTACATTCATCAATCTTTTCACGCATGCAAGTCGGTTTAGAGTACTCCATGTCCATTAAACCGTTCAAATATAAGCTGTCGTGCGAAATGGGACTAAGGGCCTGGACACATGTCGCCGGTACGGTGCCGTCTACGGTGTCACGGCGCGGCGCCGTCAAAACTACCAAGCGTGTACGTACCAAGCGTTTGACGGCGCCGCGCCGTGACACCGTAGACGGCACCGTACCGGCGACATGTGTCCAGGCTCTAAGCCAATCATCTTTCCACAGTGAAAACATCAAACAACACAGTGAAGGATCCAAAGCAGCCTTCGTTCAAGCCGACACTTCTCGGCTCTCCGTTCTACGCCGGCCGGACCACGTACGGGGGCGCGGCGTCATCCTACATCAACCAACCAAACATAACACATCGACAGAACACGACGGTCAGAGAGTCGCCGACCACAAGTGACAATAACATCAGCCACTCTGCGAGGAGGGTCATGGAACTGCTGGAATCATACTCTTCACCTCTAACGGAGGCCAAGAGGATACCACATTACACAAGACCAACAAAACATGACCTAATGAAAAGGATATCGGAAAGCTCGGTGTCTTCGTCCATTAACAAAATTAACTGTAAGTCCCTAGATGTAGGTACAGTCACTAGCACCAATATCTGACACAACCTGATAAGACTATTTCTGAGGCCGGTAGGACGTGTACGATGTTTTTTGCGCACTCTGCTGTGGCAGATACTAATGCTATGTGTAAATGTACAGTCGCCACCAGATATTTCGAAGCGGCCAAGGTAATCAAAAATATCGATACATGAACTCTAATACCTTAATAATAGAGTGCATGTGCCGATATTTTTGACCACTTTTTGACTGTACTATCGAAACATTTGACTCCAAATTCGCCAAAGGACTTTCTCATAGTAAATTTTCTAATGAATTCCGTTGTCAAGCAGTGCAGTGCTTTTTTTTGTCGTGTAAAGGTTCCAGGTCAAGATTCAATTGGTTTGGTAGTATTTGAGTGGTTGTGACTTAGCCACTCTCTTTGTTAAAACCTTAAACTTCGCTTTGTTCATTTGACGATGTCAGAACAAAATTCCAGTTCAAAACTTTCCGTCAATTAAAGTGATTACAGAAAGAACCAATTATAAATTGTCATATTAGTTTAGGTTCGATCACTTTGCCCAGCCGGCGACGTGGCGGGCGATTTTGCAATGCATTGCGTGTTTTATCCATTTGCCGATGTGCGGTGAGCATGTTGACTGCACAATGAACATCGTAATGGCTCGCCATATTCCTGGCTAGGCCATTAGTTCTTCTAACGTTAAAATTATACTACAATATCGCTTTTTTTTTCGTAGCCTTCAAAACGCAAGAACTCCACGTGTCAAGCATAGCATCGATACTGCGGCTGAAGCAGCGATCGCGGCTGAATGACACCACAAACGCGGCGCGGCAGCTGATAGCCTCTCACAGCAGCACATCGCCTGACTACCGGCCTTATCCGTCCGCCTCCAAGAGGTAACTATTAACTACGAAACGACCATGACCTATACACGATGTATCTGATTCTGGGGCTACTACGAAATTCGAAAGTCGAAAATCGTGTCTTTCCGTCCCTCTGACACTTGTACTATTTTATACGAGAGTGAGAGGGATGGTACGATACGAACATCGATTTTCGAATTTCAGAGTAGGCCCTCTGAGGTCTTCCTCCTGCTTACGTATTTGGTGTTATGTGGCTTAACGAAGTGTTATTTTTCTTGCAGCGATCAAAAAGAGACTGATGGCAGCAACAAATTAACTACAAAAGTAAAATCGAGACTGACGAGGCCCGCAAGGGGCGACACTAACGCTCTGGACACGGAAACGTTGCCGCCGGTGGACTTGCCCAATGCCATTTTACAAATCGACCCCAGTAACTTACCCGACTTCGGCAGCCCACTGGCCACTAAAACGACCTTATCACAAAAACCCAGCTTAACAGCTACATACTCTTCGTCTATATTCGAGAAAAAATCGACCCCAGCCGTAGAAATAAAAAGCATAGAAACAGTTCCTAGTAGCAGTATTTATAATTTCGCCAACCCCGTCAGAATAACAAGTGAATCTCCTAAAACGACGACGACACCGCCTAAATTCACGTTCGGCAGCCCGGAAAGGAAAATAGACGAACAGCTCACGAGCGAAAACAAAAGCTCCGAGCCTCTCAAACCCGTAGCCGCGGCAGCGAAGGAAAACAAGGCAGAGACCGCGCCAGCGAACTGGTCGTGTCCCGACTGCTGGGTTAGCAACAAACACGACGCCGACAAATGCGTCTGCTGCGGGTACAAGCACGTTGCTAAACCCAGCAGTAAACCTAAATGTACCCTCTGCAAGCTAGCTGACAGCCAAGCGAACTCCGACAAATGCGTCAACTGCGACAAAGTACAAGTCAATAACATCTCCAAGCCACTCAAAGCCGACACGTCCAAATGGAAATGCGAGGATTGTTGGGTGAGCAACGACGAGGCTGCAGACAAATGCGCCTGCTGTGGCGCCAAAAACCCCAAAGGTGCCAGCCAAGTCGTCCCCGTGAAGCCGGCCGAACCTTCCAGCGGCATGTGCCCGAAATGTTTTGCCGTCACCACCAACGGGAAGTGCGGCAAGTGCACGCAAGTCTCTAGCACGCCTGACAAAAACTTCAAAACAGTACTAAAAGCCCAGTCCAATAAGTGGGAATGTGAACATTGTTTAGTAAGAAACGATAGTGATAAAACCAGATGCGTTTGCTGCGAAGCGGACCGCTCCGGCAAACCCAAAGAACCAGAGAACAAACAGTTCAATTTCGGTACTATCAACACCACATTCAAATTCGGTATTGATCCGAAAGTCCAAGAAGCCAATTTGGCCAAAGCGGCGGAGAAACCCGCAGAGACTAAGGATAAGATAGAGGAGTCCGAAACTAACAATAACGTGCTTGCGAAAGCACCGACTTTCTCATTCGGCATACCAGCTAAGAAATCGGAAGATCAACCGGATGCCTCTAAAGAGAAAACGGATGAAACTCCCAAGGCCACCTTTACTTTTGGCTTGCCCAAGCAGAACTCCGTGGCGCCGACCCCGGCTCCCATGTTCGGCATTCCTAGTAAAGTCAATGATACTCCAAAAGAAAAAGAGAAAGACGAAGCCGAAACTAAAACCCAAGAGGTGAAAGCCGTTGAAGAGGCGCCGAAACAACCCGTCGTTATGTTTGGAGCGACGTCGACTCCTGCCGTCACTTCTGCCGCGCCCAGCCAGCCGATCTTGAGCACGTCGTTTACTCTAGAGAAAAAAGAAGCTCCAAGCAACCCCCTCAGCTTACCAACGACGAGCGTTTCGGCCCCGGCGCCGACACTCAGTTTCGCGGCGCCTAAACCTGCAACCGGCGGCTTGTTCGGGGCCATCGCGACCACGGCCGCACCAGCCAGCGTTAACTTCGCGCCTATAACTACGCCAGCTACGACGGCGACAATGTTCCAAAAGACTGATACCGCACCCAAGCCGCTGTCGATGTTCCAAAAGAGCGATCCAGCGACGACGGCCACTGTGTCGCTGTTCCAGAAGAGCGAGGCGCCGGCGACCGCGGCCGCGCCGCCGTCCGCCGCCACCGCGCCCATGTTTAGCTTCGGTAGCACCCAATCTGCTCAACCGCAAACCGACAAGCCCAAGTTCAGCTTCACGTTTGGTGGCAACAAAACCGATAACGTGTTCAAACCGCCGACGTTCGGAGGCACCGATCCTAACAACGCCATGAACAAGTTCATCCTCGGCAGTGCAACTGATAACCCTATGGGAGCGTCGAATCCTTTAGCTTCTGGTAACAGTTTAGCCGGCAATAGCTTAGCTGGTAATAGTTTGACCGGTAACAATTTGACCGGTAACAGTTTGACTGGTAACAGCTTGACTGGCAACACGATGACGAGTAACAGTATCGCGTCTAATCCATTGTCCGGGAATGGTATGCAAGCTGCCGCGCCCGCTGCCACTGGTATGTTTGGTTCAGTGCCAAAGGAGAACATGTGGTCGCCACCTAACAGCAGCACGCCGAATCCGTTCGTTGCGAACGCGTCAACGAACAACGCGCCCAAACCGTTCGCGTTCGGTAGTTCGACGCCGTTCAATGCGGCCGCCGCGCCGGCTTTCGGCGGCGTCAACACGCAAACGTCAACGACGCCGGCGTTCGGCGCTGCCAAGATGACGTTTGGGGGCGCGTCGCAGCCCCCGGCCTTCGGGGCCGCGTCGCCGCCGGCGCCCGCGTTCGGCTCCAACGTACAATCGACGCCTAGTATCTTCGGGATGAATAATCAGAACAACCAGCCGTCGATGTTCTCGACGCCGGCTCAGAACTCGACGGGCATGTTCGGGTCGCCGCAGCAGCCGGCCGCGGGCAGCATGCCGCCGCCCTCCGTGGGCATGTTCGGGCGGCCCAGCGTGGGCGCGGCGCCGACCTTCGGCACGCCCAACTCCTCGATACCCAACTTCGAGGCGCCTTCGCTCACGCCGGCGCAGGCTCCCGCTTTCAATTTCGGCTCCACGCCGACTTCGAACATCTTCGGATTTGGACAGCAACAACCGGTAAGGGCTCTATTCGTTTCTCGTCTAGAAACACATAATTTTTAAAAAGATTTTGTACTTTTAGATTTTTTCTGTACGTGATTATGCATGTAACAGTCGAATTAAGTTATGTCCGTATGTCTAGTAGTTCAGTTGTCTATTAGGTAATATTAAAATATACATAATGATGGTGGTACTTCATTATTAATGCATACTCCATCAGACCATTAGAAGTGAGTAAAAATCTAGTTGCAAGATTTGTTTACATTGAGTTAAGTGAAGCTACTACATTTTTTTTTTCTGAAACTCCACATCAAAATAATAATCATAAATTGAAAATACAAACTGAAATATAGATGCACAGAAAAAACAGAAAAATAAGACCATCACTGGGAATCGAACCCAGGTCCTCGGTAATCCACTGATGGTGTTTTGACCATCAGTGGTGTAGCGGTATAGCATGCGGTACGGATTACCGAGGACCTGGGTTCGATTCCCAGTGATGGTCTTATTTTTCTGTTTTTTCTGTGCATCTATATTTCAGTTTGTATTTTCAATTTCGGTTTTACGGGATGACCGTAAAAGTAAAAATTTGGAATTGAAATGAAATTTACAAAAAGATTCCAAAAAACCAATCTTAATAATCATAATCCGATGTTCCCTGTATTGCCAACTCACTTCATTAAAGCTAATCAGAATGTTTTTTATCGAGGTTTATGTTTAATAAATCTTTGTTATAAATGTAGTAGAGTTGTTTCTCCAACCCACCTGTAGTATCAATCAAACATATGGTATCTGGTGACTGGCAGATGCGATCATCAAGGTAATCCTTATGTATTTTTTTATACATAAAAAAACAGTTTGGGTCTACAGGTTATCCCTTGTATTTTATAATGCCCATTGGTTCGAGCGAGACTTTGTACATGTAAATACCCTACTCTACATGTTCTTTTCATGTTTGTCTAGAGGCCAGGGACAGGTTGTAGATATATACTTTTAGGGCCTACGTTAGCTGACGTGGTTTGCACGGCGCGGGTGGCCGCCTGTTGAACAATAGTGTGAGCAGCGCTAACTGCGCGCGTCGCGTGCATAGGATTGTACCTGCGCCCGCGCCCGCACCCGCGCCAGCTAGCGTTGGCCCTTAGTTTTCTGTGGTTATATTTAACCTAACGCTTTATTATTGTTACCGCAGCAGCAGCCTGGCGGCCTAGGCGGCGGTCAGACGGGCGTGTACAGTTTCGGCGTCGCGCCGGGAGCGCAGGCGCCGGTCCAGTTCAACATGGGCAGCGCACCCAACGCAGCCGGCCGCAGGGTCCGCAAAGCCGTCCGCCGGAGCTCCCAGCGATGAGTCGCCCCCCACCCGCGCCCCGTGAGTCCGTTGTAAACCTCCAAAAACCGGCTCCATCCAGTTTTTCGATGGTTCAAACTAACCCGCATTCAGTCTGGTTGGTTGATATAAAGGACAGGAATTTAGCAGCCATGCTGGTGTTTAGTTTGCTGCTACTTAGCTTTTTTTGTTAGTCGTATTTTCTAGACTGAGGTACGACGGAACTGCGCAAAAGATTCTACGCTGTCAACTTTTGAACGGTTTCATTTTAGTGTTAAGCTGGAACCACACTACCGGATGTACATAATTACAACATCTAAATTCTCTGTTTAAATGTGTACCGCGTAGATTTGGCGCGAGTGTGTTTCTAGACTTAGTTACCCAGCACACATTTGGATTGATGTAATGTTGGTTATTTAATGTTGTCTTCAGAAAATTATTGTTTAGATTTATACGAAACACTCATACGTTAGCTAGCTATCTTACCGGTGATAAAATGGAGGATTTATAAAATTGTGAATAGTTAAATTATGGTCAGTGGTAGATTGACGATTGATTGTCACTGGATGTTAACCTCTTCATCAGATGTTTGTAGAAATTATACGGAAGTTTTAAAATTTTATTAAAGCGACTGGTAGAAATGTGCCGCCAGTACTAGTTGGGAGTCAATTTAGCTTAAGAGCAAATTAGTCGCGGTTGTAATGAGACCTAATAAAGTTACTTAGCATTTACTAGGGCAAATGCCTACATTATTTATTTTTGTAATATATTTTAGGAGCGTTCAGATTAGACAGTCCAAATATCAGAACGCCACACCAATCTTTCGTGCAACTAATGATTTTACGTAGTTCATTTCTAAAGCTATATTTTTATATTCGTAAAAGCAGTGCTTTTTAAACAGTTGTTTTTTAAAGTCGAAAGAAACAAAAAACGTAACAAGTTTCGTCGACTAATTATACTGTGTGACTTTGCCAAGTGCATATACGGAGGCTATTAATATATAAATTTGTCCTGTGAAAAAGTTAACAATCAATGGCAACGTTCCAGAACACATGTCAAGTACTGTGGTCAAGTGACGATCAGTGTTGACTTGATAGGGATATAGCTGGATTAACCCAAGATATGATCAAACATATAGTTTCAGAGTAAACATGAAATTTTGTAACAAATATAATTGTAAAGAAAATATCAGAGTAGAGAATGTATGTAAGTACAATGCCTTTTAGTAACCTAATGGCTTTTCACTATTTCTCTCCGTCAACGTCAAACGGTGTAAGATGGTAGAAAGAGATAGTAAATGCCATTGAACAATAAGGCCAATAGTTGTCTTAGGCCAATAGTTGTCTTGACGCTCTGATTCGGATTGGACTATGCGTTCTAGTGAGAGCCAGTGTACCGGTGATGCTTGCTCGCTCTAACGCAGGATGACTATCAAGATGGGGCCTTCGACTGCTTAGCCTCTAGATATTTTGTTAACTGTCAATATATTGTAAGTTATAGTTTTGCACATAGAAAGTATATAGCTTTCTGTACTTAGGTAGAGACGGTACAAATTGGGCCGGTGATGTACGAATTTATCCAAAATTAACGTAAGTTTGTTATATGTTTTTCAATTCGACTATGTCGTACAACGCTGGCCGTTACGATTCTGTTAGATGTACTGCCGACACCAGACGCCTAAGAGTCGCTGGCTCAGTCTTCAAAGGTTCTATGTTTAGCGTAATCTAACTCTACTTAAAACCCCGCGGCCCCGTATCTATCGCCGCAAGTAAATTTTGTACAGTGAAAAATAACCAGAAAGTTGAAATTTAACCATCATTTAATTTATGAAATTAATTAAGTATTATATGATGATGAATGATGCTATCAAAATGCATGGGCTTAAAACTGGCCATTCCAGAAAGGTAAAAAAGAAAGTAAAAATGAAGCTTAACTTATAGTTGTGACTTCGATCTTTCCGGATGTGTCATATCCATATCATATTAGTAGGAAAGCTGGCTTTTTTGGGTAGGTAAATTGAGGCGAGCTGAAAACTTTTCTAGTTTTGTGTTTGCCTCAAATACAGAAACAAAATATCAGCCAGCTCTCGAGCTATATTCAATCGCTATCCAATTGTACAATTTGTGTGGTCTTTTTTGCGTTTGTGTCATTTATGGTCAAGCGGTCTTCTGATTTGGACTGAATGATTTGCCTTCGGTCATGATCAAACTACTCAAACTGAATTAGTAGGGTATATAGTTAAATATCACATTAGTTTTTTTTTTTAGTTCATTATACAAACTTTGAATTTAAAGCCCCATGGTCAAAGACATCCTGTATACTAACTTCATAAGGCAGAGGGCGATATCTCAAAAACAATCACTTGAACTATTTCTACCATCTGATTCAGAACGCCTTAAGCTAGACAGTGCTGCAGTGGTACAAATAACACTAGTGTTTTTTTAGGTATCGCCTTTTGTCCTGAGAGAGAGCGTAACTCCATAACCAAGTATTTTTTGAACCAAATCACAACGTACTTGAAATTAACATGACGTTCGTTTGTGCAATGGATTACAATAAGAACTAATTCTGTGAAAAAGTTCCGCTTTTAAAATCTATTGTATCTAAATACTTGTAGTAGTTGTTTTAAAACTCTACTACTCCTTACAGTCCAGTTCATAAACTTGTGAGCAAAAATTTGACATAAAATATCTGAACACGCTTTTACGCCGTTAACAATAGAGTCGTGTTCAGATATTATTGATCAAATTTTTGCTCACAAGTTTATGAACTCGACTGTACAATAGCAAAATCATGCAATAGTGAAATGGTAACCTATGCCTCGAGCCCAAAATTAGGCGAACTAGATCGACAACTGAAAATGATACCAGACATAGCAAAAAAAATAGGCATAGGAATATGTCGAGATGCGGAATGAAAGTGTTTGTCAGTTTTGGATTTTATTTTCATAGCTTTAAGCCTAAAATCGACAAAAAGAATAACAACAAATAATAACGTAACGAAAATTTCACAATAACTGAAATAGTTCCAAGCAAGCCGATGGCAGTTAAGTCGAATGACATATATAAAATGCCAATAAAATAAAATGGCGGATGGCGTCCTTACCAATGTTCGACATTTTTTCGAAAAAGATTTATTTTATTATTATTTCGTATTGAGTTTGTTTCTAACATCGATATTAAGTTTTTTTTTAAATATCGATATTACAGCCCTGGTGTAACTGTGGCAACATTTAATTTTGTGTGTAATGAACTGTCAAGTTGGTTCGCCTAATTCTGGTCTCGAGTATAGTAACACACACACCGGCTATTTAGTGGAACAGAACGAGGTTTACCAAGCATCCAGCCAACTAAAAGTACCGTTGAATATCTGACAGAGTAGGTACGATATTATAGGGTAGAACACTGATGAAATTTTAGATTAAATGTGGCGGCCTCATTTTAATTCTACAATTTATTGTCGTACTCTAGTACTGCTCGTAGATCAGTCTGGTATTTGTTTTGAAGATGGGTAAATCCGGACCTGTAGATTCAGAACAGTCGGATTCTTAAGAGGATCCGAATCCATTATTGGCTCCTTTCAAATCTTATCGGCTCCCCGCGGAGTCGGAGTGACCAACTTATTTGGATCGAGCGGCTTGCGATCGGTGATTCAGCACACTTCACTTTCGCTTAGTAATTATGACAAACCGATACATACTTCAGTATCTTAGTATCAAACCGATCCTGATGGAGTCGTCGGATCGGATGTAACTGAATCACCGCTACACACATGTCTAATTTGTTTCCGCCGCTCCGCAAGCTTCGATTGGGTGTTATAATGTTGTGTGGATAAGCACTATTTAGTATTTTTCACTTCTCATGCTCTTAAAATGTTACTTTAGTCTCTGCAAATCTAGGGAGTAAAGCTGAGGATTTTTAGGGCGTGGAAATAACCTCAAATTGCCAACTGTGCAAAAATATAAAAAAAAACACGATTTAGTTTCGTGAAACACAATTAATGATTACGAATATGAATATATTCAATTATATTAAGGATTGATTCATTTTATTATGCAGTCCAATTAGTTTTAAAATAGTTTTTTTTTAACTGTTGGCTAAATATGCAAGCATTTAAAACGTAACTTCATAAACAATAAAAGAAAAGAAAAAACCGCGCAACAATTCTTTTTTTCTATTTCAATTTTAATGATGATGGCCTGTCCATTAGTCCAGCGTACGTTTTTAAAAAGTAATATTGTAATTTTGAACAGAATATTGTTTTTTTTCTTCGCATTCAAAGTGGAAGGTAGCGTGTTTAACGCGAGACTAAACGACCTAATGCCACTCGAACTATAGCATAAACATCTCGTGTCGTTATGGCTTGTTTTAGTCCCTTGTTGAACAATCTACTATAAAATGCTTACTTATTCTAGTATTCGCCCAATGGTTCCATTAAATATGCCGGTTTGTTAAATTCATCTCCCTTTGACTAACAAATCCAATTTAGCTGTAAGTTTCTCTGTTAATTTGTTAGTGGAACGGGTACGGTGCCGAGGTTATTTACAAATTGGAATCCCGACTGTTCATTACTGGTGTAAACTAAATTCTCGTCTCATTTTTTTAGGCGACTTTCTGTGCTATGGGGTTTTAAATCGGCGTCTCACTTGGTCGTAAGCTCTTAATTTTAGTGCACTAATTTTCATTTTTATTTAATTATGACTTAACTCAAGTTCTCATTCATTAGCTTTATTCCAATAGATAAAATCGCGGAAACAACGTAGAGTAATAAAATACTATAATTTACTTCAAAGCTATTTTTGTATTGAATCAATCGCCTTGTTACGGGCACATCCAGACTTGTATAGTGACTAATGAAGCTATGTTGTAGGCAATTGTATTTGTTGTAGTATTTAATTTTGAGTGGTTATTTTTCTAACGAAAATAAGGTATTACATTATTTTCTTTTATCAGTGATTGTTTTTGTTTCGACAACGGCACGCGCCCGCTTTTCGTGTAAATACCTACTTAACGTGGTACATGCAAGTGAGTCCAAAGGAGCTGCTCCCTCGTACTTTGTCGCTTTAAGTTCAGTGTAGAACGTCATACAAGGTTGACAAGTGTTTTAATGCGACAAAGTACGAAATTCAGCTGCTTTCGAGACGTATAATAGACGATTGAAAATATTCAAGTGCCCATTTTACGCACTACGCAACATTTGCATTTACTGTGTTAAAATGGCGATCCGTATTTGATTCTAGACTCTAGGCTATCATTCCGAAATCGCCTCTATTGTTATGGAAGCTGGACTTTCAAAATCTATGGCTAACATCATCTTTTAATATTTCCCGCGACTTCGTACTTTAGGGTATTTAATTTAATTTTATAGAGTCGGACCCTGACTCTTCCATCAACAAGATATCCAATTTACATATAGGCGAATATAACTGCTTGTGTTAACTATAAGTATTTATAATTTGATCTTTGCTTCCGCATGGAAAATAAACAGTTTTCAATAACGCATTCGGGCATTGTGTCACTTCAATTTGAGGTTATGATTACTGATATGACCATGTCTGGGTCCCGCAGTTTCGGGACATATATTTGTATTATCATTTTCTTATCTTGTAAATATCCATTCTAGGTTTTAACATATATTTAAGTACTAATTAGTTGTAATCCATTAACAGAAACTAACTAAAATTATTTCAGCCAAAAGATCATAAACATTGGTGTTTACTTTGCTCACTTTAGTTAAAAATTATGCCCAATAGTTTCATTAAGTTTAATTTTTATTAATAATTTATTTATTTATGTATCGGTCAGACAATGTGAAAAATTAAAAATTTAAATATGATGACCAATGTTGTATGTAACATAAAATGTGTATTTTACAAGTAAATGTTAATTATAAAAAAGATCCGATTTTGTACAGAAACTAAAACGCACATATATAATAATTAATAACGCAATGCAGTTAATATACGTCGTTAATTGTCTTCCTGGATAAATTTAGGGTTTTTTTTCTACTAAACAGTTATATCTATCACTTGATAACTCTGACTAAATTCGTATCTTATTTTAGAGCCAAGTTCGCTTCATTAACTTAATTATTTATAGACATTGGCGCTTTCTGCTGTAACTATCTACTTACAAACTAACAAAACTCATCATTAAACGCGCTTAGATAATTTGTGTAATATACATTGTTTCTAGATAATTTTCCATTGTTACTCACATGGTTGTCTCATTTCGTATTTCTGACGCTATTTACTTTCTTTAGTCTTCGCCCTGTAAGGGTTTCTTTCTCAAGTTTTCCGAAGTTTGTAACAAATTTCAAATTTTAAAAATAAATCATGTCCATGTTTTGTTTTTAGTTTTAGCAGTGTCGGCTCTACGTTGATCATAAGTCAGTCATAATTTTTTACGTTAGATTATTGTAGGTAACTGAAGGTACTATCACAATTGTAAGCTGTATTATTTCCAAACTTTAATATTTCAATAAGTAATTGTATCAATACAACGTTGATCTGGTTAATTCCTACAGTTTTAGTTGAACGGACTATTTAGTTATTAAAAAATGTGTATTGAACTGTGTCAGTTTTGGATGGGGTCTCGTGATTTGTGATTGTTGAATTGTTCCCCGGTAGGATCCGCCTAAATGAGGAGTTCTGTGGGTTCCGTGAAGGAAGCTCACCTGTTGTACGTATACGAGGTGGGTAGGCGGTATTGCATAAGGCGCCCGTGACTTCAGTAGGGATAGATACATTCCCACTGTCAGGTTTTGATAGCGTCAATGTAATATAAGTTAAAAACTGGCCGAACAACGATAACTTCAGTTATAAATTGTCGCCAAAAGGAACATCTTGGCTACCATCGTTATAGGCATCCTAGTTATCGGTATCTCTAAGTTCTAGATGTATTCAGCATGTAAACACGTTAGGCAAAACATTGTAACAGGCTCGTGTATGATTCGTTTGGATCGATTGTATATTTTAAAAATGTTACATGAAAAAGGAAATCTTTATGTCAGTACATAAGTTGTTTATATATCTGCTCCTAAATGACTGTTACGATCTTTTGCTTGTATTTAGTTTTTATTTCTGTATATAGTTAGTTGAGTTGAATCATTTCGTGATTTGTGGTAGTGTTTGGACCTTGGTAACTATCGTATTTTTTTATTGATAGGTAATGAAATCAGAAGGCCTCCAAATGCTAACTACGCAGTCATTAAGTAATGTAAAATATGTTATTGTATGTAACTGGACTATCGGTGAATATTACAATAAACACGCTGTGGATTTTGGGGAACAAAACTAAACTTGTATACTCCCACGAGATAATGTAATGTTGACTAATTAAATGGTGACAAATAACGTGGGTTTATAAATGTTTTGGCTTTGTTCCTCAACCAAGCTGCCATCAAAATTAAACCGTTGTTTTCGTTTTATCCTTGAATTTCCTAAATAAACGTTTCCTGAATAAACGTTATACCATGAGTTAAAATAAATGATTACCTCGACATTTCGGCTGCATTGCAGAGGCCGCGGTTATAGTAGGTACACAATTGAAGAAACTGAATCGCGTACCAGGGTGGAACCTTATTGTTGAAAATGTCATGTTGACGTTTCGTACGCCTGCCAAAGAAAGCATCGTGTCATTGATTGGGAAAAGGTTCCACCATGTGCGATTTAGGTGCCTCGACTGAGGGAGAGAGTTATGGGGGAGGCATACCTATGTGTAACAGTGGACGTCTTACGGGTGATATGATGATGATGAAATGAGAACTACTATGATTATTCAGTGCCACTAATATTCCCTCTGAAATAAAAATCCTGACTATAGGAGAGAATAACTTTAATTAAAATGAAGTAGGTAAATTTATTATAATGTTAAACATACATATATCAAATCTACACTCAAATCAAGGCATTAAGTACCTATTGATTGTGCCGTAAAAATGTCTTAAATATTAAAAAATAAATCCAATAATTCGCCTAAACGTTAATATTTTTTTCTAAAACAACCCTAACTGATTTTAAATAGATATGTCGTATCGTATGTCAGTCGAATCATACCGGGTGTGGCCTAACGGGATTACGGGAGCAAATAATGAGGGTTTTCATAGAGGCAAAATATCGCTACATGCTACATGGCGTTAGTATCAATTCAATTCAATTTTTGGGATTATAATGGTCCCATCGAACGATGCGATGATTCCGCCGATGTCAGAGGCGTCTCTACCTATAGTGCAGGGTGTGCGTTGCACACGGGCGCATCGGTGTTAGGGGCGCCGGCCGCGGCATTTTATACCTATTCCATTTTGACCGCGCGCTTCCTAGATGGCGCTAAAGTAATGATTGCACAAGGGCGCTACATGGGCTAAAGACGCCGCTGGCCGATGTCGAGGTAGGATAAGACAGTGCCAGTCAACTTTAGGTCGAGTACGGTAGAGCTGTCCTTGTTCGGTAGAATACCAGCCGCAACCAATCTAAAACAAGTAACCCCTGCCACCACTGAACAACCCACTACTTTACTTATAGTTAGACACAGTTTAAACTACGGGACACTTTTTCTTTTAATTAAGGGATTGCAGAGTTATATACCAAATTGAGGGAGCCCTGAACCATTGAGGAGAGGACGAGTGGTGATTGGGGAATGGAAGAGGCTGGGGTAATTCAAACGGTTTTTGGAATGCATCCGCATACCTTGTCCTAACAGGGCAGAACCGCTGAGCAGCTTCAAGATATCCAATATTTTCTTCGGACACAACTAGTTTTATAGCCTTTTGGCGGCTATGTTCAGGACACTTTGGATCTGTAGCTTTATGAGGCCCAGAGCAGAACAAACAGCTTATTTTGTTTTGTGGCACTGTGCAAGATTCACCTGTGTGTTGTTGGGAGCAGTTGTAACAGCATGGCTTAGACCTACATTTTGCTGCTATGTGGCCAAATTTACAGCAGTTTCTGGATTGAATGGTTAGGATGTCATAGGTAGCGACGTATTGAAAATATATATTTTCTCTGGAAGTGATTGAGAGTGAAAAGTGAGAACTACTGTGTTTGAGGGGATCCATTCTGGGGCTTGTCCTTCCCTACGCACTTTTCTGAACAATCTACGCTCTTTTATGATCTGACCAGTTGAGCAACCAAAGCTTGAAGGGAAATCAATACCTGAGATCAATTCGGAATTCCTCTAGTGACCACCCAGTCGGGATGTTTTTCACTACACCCATCCTAATACTCGTACTTGATACAGTAGGATAGACGCAGTTAATTTGTTTTCTTGTATAAACTCAGAATCGCCAAAACAATTTGCTTCATTTGCTGATTTGAAATTAATGACAATTTTATTACGACCCATGGATTTTATTGAACCTTCAAAATTTCTTTAATGTTGTTTTTATGTAGAAGCTGAGCTAGTTTCAGGACGCGCAATGTTACACCAGCTGAGGGGTCTGACTCAGTCCTACTGATGTGAACCACAAAGGGTCCCTTGTCTGCATCTGAATATTTCATATTTCATTTCATATTTTGAATAGAATCCCAGGAGATTGAATTTTTTTCGGAGACTCAGATATGCTAACACTACCACCATCAAGCATAGCACTTCGCTTTCTATTTGCACTTTGCAGTTCCCCAATTTGCATTTGTGAAGCTTGAGTGAGAGGTAGGAATGAGCCATCGCATGAGTCTTGTGAAGACATATCCTCATTTGTAATAAACGACAACGAGCCTCCCTTATCGGGAGGATCTTTGTCACTCATGCTAAAAAATCGAAAATACTCACCTGTAACACCACCTGGTTGATAAAATTATTATAAACCAACACCAATATTAGTAAAAACTACCCAGGTATTGAACAAAGATCACTATTCTTAGAGATTACAGCGGGGCACGTGTGTACACCAACGTAACAACGAGCGGAATCCGGCGTATCGTGAGGTCCGTTTGACGTTTGCTCGTGATTGGTTAAATAACTAAATGAGCTAATCGCAAGCAAACGTCAAACGGACCTGACGATACCAACGCCATCTAGCGATATTTCGCCTCAGTGAAAACCCTCATTAAAACAGATCGTATTCGTCAGACTGAACGAAATTAGTTCAACGACTTTTAAAAATAAGTAGCGTATTATTCTTTGCAATTTCACCAATAGGCAAAGTACTTCTTTACATACCTTCAGAAGGAGTTCATAGGTTGCGGAAGCACAGCGCCTATGGTGCGTTGTTCCTTGCTCAGGAACACATGTTTGTGCCCCTGGCCCAGGATGCCACAGCTGACGACCTGGTCCTTGTATCTCCCTACTCCGGGCCACACTACCACACGTTTGTAACCAGGCGGTCGGTCATAGGAGCTGTTGAAACCGTAACGATTCTGCTTGAACACTCTGGGCTTGACTATGTCCTGATCCGCCGGCCCTGGCTCCTTTGGCGAACGCTGCACCATCGCGACGTCCACCAGGGCATTCCGACCTCGATACGACTTCTCCCTTCCCGTCTTATTCATCACACCAAGCCTCGTCCTCTTGAACTTCTCGAAGCTTCCCGGCAACGCAATCGGCCAGGTCGCCGCTGAACATTTCTTGAAGCTCTTGTCCCTTTTCCCTGTGAAAAGATCGTATGGTCCGCGCAGAGAGACGATCTTCTTGGATTTCATTTCAATGCTCTCCTTGTCGACTATTTTGTAGCGGTCGGGCGCCAGACTCCATCTAGGAACCGTATCCTTGAACCGGCAGGGATCTTCCCATTCGAAAGAAGGTAGAGTTGAATGGGGACCGTAAGGAGCTTTGAAGGGTACGGCACGGTAGTAGGTTCCAGGAGGAGGGACGAACGCTTTAGATCGTCTGAAGCGTGGGGCTCTGCCGAAGCCGACGTTGTTGCAGGCGGGCTGGTAGCTGGCAGGTTCGTGCAGCGTGCACCACGCCGGGCCACCCTGCGCCGCCATGCGTCTTCGTTGTCTTAGAATAGCCTGATTTCTGTATCCTAAATTTTTCGACCAGTCTTCCATTTCGGCTTTGTATCTCCATACGTCTTTCGCGTCAGTGCGATTCTTGTTGATGCGGTAAGCTTCATGTATGGGTATGGGATGGTAGAGGCAGGGGTCGCAGCCGGGCTCACGTTTCGTGTACAGGCCAGAGGAGTCTAGGTTGGGGTGGACTGTTATTTTGCCGAACCTCGGCACGCTGGCGCCGAAGCCGGCGGGGCATGCCTTTGCCGCAGCCATGGTTTAGTAAATAAATCCAAAAGTTATAAAAATAAACGGGCCTGTTGGATATGTCACTTTGATAAATTTTGATTGACGTTGTTGATTTTTTTTATGTTTGGATCAAAGAGTATTGTAGGTACAGGTAGGTACCTATTTTTGGATGCAAAGGTAAGGTTTGAACCGAATAATTACAATACCAACTTAGCTGGATTGAGCTTGTGGCAGAAAACTGTCTCCAGTTATTCAAAGCGAATGCAAACAAAAGCTTTTGTGAGCAGTTATTTGTAATTTTTGTAAGTGACAAAGGGGATTTGGGATCTAACACATGTCTATGTAATTCGAACTTCGTATCTTGCCTTGCCGTCCCGACGATGCTTATATTATTTAACACGAGAGTGAGAAGCACGGTACGATACGAACTTCGATTTTCGAATTTCGTAGTAGCCCGCTACGACTCTATTGTTAACGGCGTAGAAGCGTGTTCAGATATTTTTGAACAAATTTTTGCTCAGAAGTTTATGAACTCGACTGTACAAGCGAGCGGTTGGAACGCTGCGTCTTTTAATGTCACTTAGCAACAGTGACATGACACGGTTGGTCGCTAATTGAATCCCGTTCGAGCTGGATCAACTAGAAGTAGGTAACACAATTATTGACAGACAAGAAACGCACACTCCACTATTTCTGAATTTTAAACTCTCTTTGTCGGTCACTAACTAAACGCTTCTTTTATCCACTTAAAGTTTTATTGGTAGAGACCCCTTAACGGGATAAGTTCGCCTTTGTGTATCTCAACATTTGTAAATTGTGTTTGTTCCATACGTATTGCCAGAACCATGTCCAATGAGGGCTATCGCGTATGAATTCACCACTAGAGGCGCTAGTGTAGCGTGAGGTCTCCGAAATGTCAAATCTCATAGTTTTTGGGTGAACTAAGAGGGTGTATTTATAATTAGAATAATTTTGTGAATATTTTGCAATATCTGAAATTAATTATGGCAAATATGCGTTCCGGGGCAATGAATGTCTGTGTCTTGAGACAGTTTTGTCTTTCGGAAACCTTTGCCCTCCCTTTTTTCCGAACAAAACGGGGACTATGCAACACTGTAGCATGCTCGATATTTTCATGGTACGGTTTTAAGGTGTGTTAAATATGATTTTAATCTTAACTTTGTTTTCACGCCTGCAATAACAGACTTTGAAAGCCATACTTAAAAACCTCACGCAACAGTGCGCCATCTAGTGAGACAAAAAGCGATAGCCCTCATTGTCTATCCTTGCTTTTCATTTTCATTTTGTCCACAAATAAAACCGCTACGATAAAATAGTAAGTATTTAACAATGCCAAAAATACAAGCGTTAAAACGAAAACGAGGAGCAAACGCCGATTAAATCCATTTCCTTGCATAAAAAAAACTCCATTGCATTTGAGTACAGTCGCCTGCATTAATATCTGCGACAGCGGAACGTGCAAAAATATCTGACACATCGTACCAGCCCTAGAAATAGAGTCGTATGAGATATTTATGCACGCTTTGCTGTGCCAGATATTGGTGCTAGTGACTGTAGGTACGTGGTGCTGCACCACCCTGTGTGACCCTGTCTACTTGTTTATTTTGCTTCACATTCTTTTCGGGCCTTCAATAAGCTCGGTGTTGGAGTATTGCGGGAATCCTCGCATTTACGCGGAGATATTTATCCGTTAATAAAAGCTTGTGAAGTCATGTTAAAATTCAGAAATGCAAATAATTTATGTAGCACGCAATATGATAACTAAAATTACTAATTTATTTATATTTTAAAGCATTTATTTAGGCACTAGCTGTTCCCCGCGACTCTGTTTGCCAATAAATCGTTTACTGCTGACAAATCTGTGATTTTTAGCATAGTAGCATTTGAACCCCCTTTCCTCCTGGTAAGTTTTAAGATAAACCCCCTCCCCTGTTCAAAATCACGTGTATTTTTTTAGGGTTTTCTCAAAAGGAAATAAAAACCAGCCAAGAGCGTGTCGGACACGCCCAGGATAGAGTTCCGTAGGCATTACGAAAAAATCGAGTAATATTTTTCCAAGGATTTTGTACTGTGTACGGAATCTTCCAAGTTTAGGTATGTTTGAGACCTTACCCGGATTAGACGTGGCCGCGGTCATGACCAATCATTGTAGAATTGCCGAGTGTCATAGTGGAGATAATCGTACTGTACTTCCGGTTGCTATTGAAACTTCAAATTTGGTAAAAGTGTGAAAAAATTAATTTTGTATGTCCGTCTGTATGTCAGTATATAACCATGTATGAGTAAAATGACCTCACTCTGTACATTTTGCTTAGGGGAGACGCTCTGCTAACTCTGGATATTATAGATACCTAAAAATTTGCATGGAACCCTCGGCGGGCGAGTCTGACTCGCTCTTGGTCAGTTTTTTTAGTACGAAGTAGGTACACAGGTAAAAACCAAACCGAATTTTCACTTCCCTCACTTAAGTTGAAGTTTCTTAAATCAAGGGACATTTTATTTAAAGTTAGTAGTTCTATTTTTATTTGTAGTAATAAAAAAATAACAAGTAAATAAAAGAAAGGACTTCGTGTGATTAGCCCATAAGTCGATTCAACCTAAAAATATAGATTTTAGTGTTGTCTTTGATGGATTCCACTTTATAAAAACCGGCCAACAGCGTGTCGGACATGCCCAAGATAGGGTTCCGTAGCCATTACGAAAAAAAAACAAGTAATATTATATGCGTTATAACACAATTAAAACACTTACTACATTCTTAAAATCTGTTACCAGAAAAAGAGCGTATCTTCACCGCACTTACGTCCTTTTGTTGAGTAGCGCAGTTTTTCAGTAATAACTCAAAAACGGTATATCTGATCATATTGAAACCAATTTTCGTTGAAAGTATTTATTACGCGTTACCTTTCCATATTTTTGCATATTTTTTGGACAAACGGTTTACAAGATAGGGGATAGGGGGGGACACAATTTTTGCTACTTTGGGAGCGATTATTTCCGGAAATCTTCACTTAATCAAAAAATTTCCGAGAAACCTTACCATCTTTTCAAAAGAGCTGTCGAACTATGTGCCACAACTGCCACACGTTGATGCGAGTTATTTTTTTTTTCAATTTCTGTTACGTGTATGGAGTGCCCCCCTATAAATATTTATTTTTGTAATTTAACTACAAAACTAAATAGCGGCTTTGACAAGACATCTGTACTCCAAATTTCATTGATATACATCTTGTAGTTTTCGAGTAAAATGCCTGTGACATACGGACAGACGGACAGACAGACAGACAGACGGACTTGACGAAACTATACGGGTTCCGTTTTTGCCATTTTGAAAAAATTTACACGCTGTTTAGAAATCGTGCGCTCAACTCAACCTCGCTCTCCCTCTTCGTGATATTTTGTGTTTTTTTCCGATCCCCCCCTTTCGAGCCTCACGTGATTAATGGCCGGTCCCTTATATCATACACGTACATTTATCGACGCATCGTGACATTCTAGAATTCCCGACGTAAGAATTCAGATTTCCCTGCCATGTCTGAGGGATATAATCTTCTTATTTGTTCTTGATGCAACGTGGCGCCCATGTAGGTAGAGTCAACAAGTCTGGGAACTACATTGCCCACGGCCTTGTGTGACTAACTATCTATGCTTCCCTCGCGAAGAAATTGTTTGTTTACACTTTTTGTATATTGGATTGATATACAATATAGGCTCCTAGACCAGCTATTTTTAGTAAATCGCGCGAAGCATGATCTTTGCAACACAACGCTGTCATCGACGTCAAAAAACTAAAGTAAAGTCGTCCACTACCCAAACCGTGAACAACAATTATTGTGCGCAGTTTTATGCAGTCTGTACTGTGCCTATAAAGTGTTAATTGGGCCAATCAACTATTTTACCGACACTTTGGGCGTCTCCTGCGTTACCAAAATTGTCTCTGGCGTTACCAAAAAATCGTACTTCCAACAAGATATTTCACGGTTTAATAGTTTGAACTTACGTAGGATGGCATGAATTCGTGTACACCATCTATTAAATTACACAAACAACATGTTTACTGACAAAAATCTGCAATTGTTTGAAAAATGTCGCGGACAGATTAGTGTTGGTAAAAAAGTAAATCTTGAAAGCAGTTCGTTAGGAATCTAGAGTAGAATCGATAATATACTGTATTTTCAAACACTATTTTTTTTATTTTTTTCTATAAAAAGTAGGTTGTTTTTTTTCAAACTCTTGTTTTAAAGAAAGAAAGAACAATTTATTTTGAAATAATATTCGTCACATTATGTACAGGTTTTTAGGGTTCCGTAGTCAACTAGGAAACCCTTATAGTTTCGCCATGTCTGCCCGTCTGTCTGTCTGTCTGTCCGCGGCAATTTGCCATGAATTTAGATATCAGTTCAGCCGACCAAATGGTAAAATAATAAAGCAAAAAAAATTTTTTTTAGGATACTTCCCGTAGACGTAAAGTGGGGGTGATTTTTTTCTCTCGACTAACCCTATAGTGTGGGGTATCGTTGGATAGGTCTTTAAAACCATTGGGGAGTTGCCAAGACGATTTTTCGATGCAGTGATATGTGTGCGTGCGTTTTCGTAGTAGCCCCTCAGCATAAATACGAACTTAACGGGCAAGAGAAGTGAAATATTTTTGTATCAAGCTGGCATACTTCATAACATCATACTGCTAAATTGAACTAACGTCTGCGTAAGGCACCCACTTGTAAGCAGTGTTCCGGTACGCGACTCCAGACTTCCGGATGCCTGGGTCTAGAATCGTCGCCGAGAATGCAGGATACTGCAGTTTTGGAGGTAAAATTCCATAAGTAATTTTTACGAGGGCAAGCAGTGGAAATATAAATAAAATTGCTCATGTGTTTTATATAAAAACAAAATAAAATTTAAGCCCCGCTTATACTTCGCTTTTCTTAGCATTAGAAAAAGGGTAATCAATCTTGATGAGTCTTTTTATTGAAAAATGTTTTTAAAAATTCAGCGACTATTACTTATGATACCAAAGCATGTAAATGATCATACATATGTCCTTGCTAATGAGGGCTATCGTTTTTTGTCTCACTAGATGGCGCACTGTTGCGTGAGGTTTTTAAGTATGGCTTTCAAAGTCTGTTATTACGGGCGTGAAAACTAAGTTTAGATTAAAATCATATTTAATACACTTTAAAACCGTACCATAAAAATATCGAGCATGCCACAGTGTTGCATAGTCCCCGTTTTGTTCGGAAAAAAGGGAGGACAAAGGTTTCTGAAAGACAAAACTGTCTCAAAACACAGACATTCATTGCCCCGGAACGCATATTTGCCATAATTAATTTCAGATATTGCAAAATATTCACAAAATTATTCTAATTATAAATAAACCCGCGTAGCTCACCCAAAAACTATGAGATTTGACATTTCGGAGACCTACCGCTACACTAGCGCCTCTAGTGGCAAATATTTGCTGTGAATTTTTTTCTAAAGTATTTTTCAATAAAAAGACACGTCAAGATCGCTTACCTTCTATCTAATGCTAAAAAAAAGAAGTACCTATAGAGGTAGACCCGTGTCCTATTTCACGAACCTACATGTTACTATTTTACAAGCGTCTTTGTTTAACAGTATGCATTGAAAAGAGACTACCACCTGTAAATTATAATTTGTAGATTGAAATGGGCCTCTGGAATTAGAATCGTGCAAGTTACATTACATTGCGAGGCCGCAAAGCGAATGAAGTGGTTAATAGAGCGCCGCTTTGTCATTGGCACAATAAGGGCACAATCGTCGTTCTATCCGAACCTGTATATTGCCATAAAAAAAAAATAGAGCGCCGCTATGTAATGCAAATTGCACGATTTTTCTTGCAGTTCATTTATTGTCAAACGTAATTTGAATCTCAATTGTTTTTACCACTTCCTTCTGTCACATGGTAGGTATATGACGAGGGTAGAAAGAGATGTTGAATGCACTCTAGACCATACGGCCTGTGGGCTTTATACTGTCATTCGGTCAGTCAATTCCTACCCCCATGTTCTCTATTTGATGTCAGCTCTCCATAGTCGGTGTTAACTGTCATACTGTAAAATTGAAAATCGTCCTATGAATTGACTATTTTGAATTCATAATCAATATTACAATTATTATCGTTCAAAGTGTCTTTTGTCAAAATGTAGAGCTGAAAAATATTTAGAACCAGCTATCTTATCGTCGTGTATGAATTACCTAAGCCCGATTTTGTTATGTATGTCTGAATCAAGACCGAAACGTAATACGTAAGCTCAAAACAATGATGGTGGAGCAATATCTCCATCTTAGGCCTCTAGGTTGGCAACGCGTTTGCAATACCCCTGGGCGGTGGAGACATCTTACCATCAGGAGACCCACTAGCTCGTTTGCCTTCCAGTCGTATAAAAAAAATAATTACAACTAGTACTTATTCTCAGCCTACGTAAATACAAATGATCCTTATTTCTTACGGCCCATATCAAAGTCAATGTTACCATGAGACAAGATTCCATTTTTAAGGTTCCGTAGCCAAAATGGCAAAAACGGAACCCTTATAGTTTCGCCATGTCTGTCTGTCTGTCTGTCTGTCCGTCCGCGGCTTTGCTCAGGAATTATCAATGCTAGAAAGTTGTTCCCATAGACGTGAAAAGAGGGTGTTTTTTTTCTCTCATCCAGCCTTGTAGTGTGGGGTATCGTTGGATAGGTCTTTTAAAACCATTACGGGGTTGCGAAAACTATTTTTCGATTCAGTGATTTATTTGAAAAATAATCAACTTAGTGCAAATTTTCATTAAAACCGAGCGTCCCCCCCCTCTAAAATCTAAACCTAAACAAAACCGTGTGATGAAAAATTTGAAAAAATCAGGATGGTAGTTAGTATATCAAACTCACAAGAAAAACTATAATGGTTAAATTTTCTTGAGAATTATTAGTAGTTTAAGAGCAAATAGCAGCCTAAGGTATAAAATATACGTAAACTTGGAATATTCCGTACAAAAAACGAAACCTTAGAAGAATATTACTTAATTTTTTCGTAATGGCTTTGGAACCATATTTCGGGCATGTCCGACACGCTCTTGGCCAGTTTTGATGATATTCAGGATAGTCAATTTTCCTTGTTGATGTACTTATTTTCAATTTGTATTTTTCTGTTTAGGGCCTATAACTGTCCCCAAAAGTAGCCCCTAAGTTTAAAATTCATTAATTTATGTTTCATCATAATTATGTGTATATATATATGTGTGTTTGTTCCCGCTTTGACGCTTAACATATCTACCCAACCGACCGTCATGAAAATTGTTAACTATGGCGATACTTCGAGATTAAGAAGGATACAAGACATTTTTTATCCCGAGAGTAGAGTTAAA
Source organism: Choristoneura fumiferana (assembly GCF_025370935.1). Classification (NCBI taxonomy): domain Eukaryota; kingdom Metazoa; phylum Arthropoda; class Insecta; order Lepidoptera; family Tortricidae; genus Choristoneura; species Choristoneura fumiferana. The sequence goes on along the minus strand of NC_133472.1, from coordinate 40,065,118 downwards.
CGATTTTATGGCTTATCAAGTCGCGGGTATCAGCTAATTTCTGTATACCTAAGTATAGATAGTACTTGAAGGAAGATATCGTACTCGTATCTGAGTACATCGGACGGCGCTAAAATCCCGACCACCGACTCGCGCAACGTTAAAGCCGCAACCCAAACCGCATCGCAAAGATATCATCACGATTTTAATTCATTGTATAAACCTTTATTTTCCGCATGTGCTAGTCGTTATCACCGAATTGGGGTAAAATCTTAGGGGGAACAGTTCTCTGCATTACTTAGTAAATACTGGGGTGTTTGAAAATCGATGGGGGAAGGGGGTGACGCGCGCTTGCGTTAAGCGGGGGTACGTCGCGTGTTGGACTCAGGCCGCCGCCGTCGCCGCACGCCACCGACTGTAACAGGTCCTGACTTGTTGCGAGAGCCACCTGTTAACACATGGAGGCACCGTGAACCCCCAGGTGAGCAGCTATTGCGAATTTACCATTTTCCTGACGAATGGGGACGGCACGCGCCATTTTGACGCGCGCTTTCCCGCCAATTTCAAGTTTCGAATGTTGTCTGTGGCATTGCGTTAGATTTTTCTGAGGTTCTTTACAGGAAGCGATTATTGCTGTTCGGTTTTTTTATCGGTTTGCTCCACAACACGATTTTATGTTCTATGAAACCACTTGAAACGATCTTAATTATACTTACGTCATGTTTTGAATATCTCATGTGTACCTATTTCGTATTAAACAAGCATTTTGAAATGCCTGTAGGCATGTTCATTAACGAAATCTTCTGAAGTGAAGTTTGAAAGCCATTGCCGCCATCAACGGCGTAAACGTATGTTAAACTTTTTAAATCTTTTCAACGAGATATGTTTCGTATTTTGAACTCGCCCGCAGTCAGGTTTCATCCTTTGAAAGGCTTCAGTTGGAAACACGTAGTTCAGTTTAATCTACACTCCTATTGGATATAGTTTAATTATAGTTTTTGTCGGATACCCACTTCATGAGCAACCAAAAAACAAACCTAAATTGTATCCTTCCTAGATTTAAACACCCGTCCTTATTTATCTTGAACCGAGTGAAAGAGAGTTGCTTTTGCTCTGCGGTACTTTACCGGCTTAGTAGTTGTCGCATAGTTTTAGGAATGAAAAGAGTGCCGTGTAATTTTTGTTTGTTGGAACTCACATAGAGAGGTTTCCTTGCCTGTTGCATTCAATGCAAGGGGGGTGCATGCTTAAGGTATGCTGCTACATGTACGTCGTCGATACAGTACTGTTACTGTGCCCTAAGTGTAAAGTACATGTGACGTAGGTTACAGTCAACGTCATAAATAATTGATCACTTCTGTACCTTGTCGCTTTCGGTCGTTACGCAATTTCGTATGGTTTTTCAAACATGACGTTAAAGTGACAAGTAGGTACCTACCTACAAAAGTGATCACTATTTATGACGTTGACTATACCTGGCGGAAAATGTTAAGCTGTCCCATAGTTCTGGTAGATATTAGGTAAAACAAGCTTTAACATAAAGGAAACATAGGCTCTAGGCAATGCCTAGATTGCCACTCAAAATACCATATATACCCGTATCACGCTATTTTTACACAAGTAATATTTACCTCGACGTTTCGGCAACGTTACAGTTGCCGTGGTCACGAGTAGACTGAAGTGTGGGGTGTCAAGTTCGCCTAGCAGCACGAGTTCTTCGAACTACCCTCACTTGATCACTAATAGTACCGGCACTCGTATCGCGAACTACCCGTACTTGGTCATTTTTATTAGTCACTGTAAAAACGTACTGTATTACAAAGCATCACACAAAATACTAACGAAATAAGACCAATTGATTGTTTGCTCTCGAAACCTGTAAAATCCCGAAATCCCATCCGCTAAGTCTAGCTAAAGATATAAAACTACATCTTTTAAAACGATGTTAGTACAAATTCCCGCACCTAAGCAGCAAAATTCCAAAATTTCGATCGAGGGTTATTATTCAAGCGTTTACTTTATTTGATATACGTGGGCACATTTTTGTTGACATTCTGTTATAGTTTCAAGATTATCTAGTACAGCGGAGTTCGTTAACTTCTGAGCAAAACTTTGATCCAAAATATGTGAACATTAAATCTATTGTTAACGGCTTATAAGCGTGTTCAAATATTTTTGATCAAATTCTTGCTCGGTGTTAGAATAATAAATAGCAATGCAAATACTCTTTGCTTGTTTCTAGTTTTGTGTCAGAGGTCGGCATCTCTATGTTCGACTGAAGTTTCCGTTTCCGGTCGCTTAGCTTTTGTTACAATCTTTATGTCATACAGAATTTACGTTGTGCAAGAATAAAATCTTTTCTTTATTGTTTCGAAACCAGTTTTCTTATTTAATTAACTTCAGGCTATGGGCCCAGAGACGCCAGCCTGTTATTTAAGTTAAGAGATGTGGTGAGCAAATAACATCGACCATTTTGAATATCGGCGGAGAGTGGGTTAGGTTTGCCGGCGAGCGGCCATTACAAATTTTCGTCGAGAAGGTATACTTGCGGTTGGCAAGGCAGGAAAGGAAGATGGAAGTAAATACGAACAACGTAATGAAACTGGAAGGAAACAGGAACTGGAATATCTGGAAATTTCAAACTACAGTACTACTGAGAGGTCAGGGATGGTTGGACATCGTAGAGGGACGAACTTTAATACCCGAAGATAAAGTGGCAAGACCCATTTGGGAGGCTAACGACGCTAAGGCTCAGACATTAATGGTGACAAGAATGTCAGAAGATGTCATGGTGCATCTGATATCATGCAGAACGTCAGCTGAAATGTGGAAAAAGCTTTTAAGCGTCTATGAACAGAAGTCTGAGACGAGTATTCATATTGCACAGCAAAGATTCTTTCAATATAAATATGAAGAAGGGTTGAAATGTCAGTATTTTTATCAAGAGTTCACGAAATGCAAAACCAGTTAAAGCAGCTGGGAGAAGAAATCTCCGATAAATTCACAATCACGAAAGTACTAATGTCGCTTCCGGAAGAATACAAGCACTTTGTGTCAGCTTGGGAGTCTGCTCCGGACGAGAAACAAACTTATGACAATCTCGTGGCAAGACTTTTAGTGGAGGAAGAGAGATTGAAAGAGAAAGGCGGACCATCGCAGTCGTCCGCAGCATTTGTTGCGAAGAAAATAGTAGACAAACGGAACATTAAGTGTTTTAAGTGTAATAAATTCGGACATTATGCGAACGAGTGTAGAAGCAATACTTCGAACTATCGTGACAGCAGGTCAAATAATAATAACAATCGTCCGAGTACATCAAGTTCAGATAATAGGTGCTATTATTGCAAGTAAAATTGGACATAATAAGTCGCAGTGTCGTTTCAAGAAAAATAAAGAAGATAATAAAAATAATGCATTTGTGGTATCTAATTCGTGTGAGGAACATTGTCATATGAAGTGGCTCGTAGATTCCGGGGCCAGCGAACATATGTGTTGTGACAGATCGTTATTTTCATCATTTACAAGTGCCTCGCAAAAATCCGTAGTAGTTGGAAATGGCGCCGTGATTAGTGTTTTGGGACGTGGACAGATGTCAGTGCAAGTCAGCAATGGGAGTGAATGGATTGACACGACGATTGACAACGTCTTGTTCGTTCCCGATTTAAAAACAAACTTATTGTCTGTGAATCGCGCGGCTGACCGCGGATATGTCATTGTGACAGATGACAATTCGTGCAAATTTTTGAAAAATGGCGTTGTTTGTGCGATCGCAAATAGAGTTGAAAACTCTTATTATATGGTTTTTCGATATAAATGTGAAGCTGCGAGTGTTGCAAAAGTAGTAAAGAACGATCTGTATGAGTGGCATGAAAAATTAGCGCACCAAAACTTCGATTACGTCAGGAAAGTGTTGGAGAAAAATAACATTGAAACAAAACAAACCGCGTCTCAATGTGAAAGTTGTTTAAAGGGAAAAATACACAGATTACCGTTTAAGAAGAGCGAAACTGTAAGCACCAAGACGTGCGAAATAATACATGGGGACACGTGTGGGCCCATGGAGGAAGAATCGATCGGCGGGTCGAGATATTTTGTCGTACTGAAGGATGACTATTCGAACTTCAGAACCGTGTATTTTGTGAAAGCTAAACACGAAATAAAGAGCTGTTTGGAGGATTTCTTTAACAAGTCAGAAAATGTTACCGGAAACAGAGTGAAAACTTTTAGAACTGATAATGGATCAGAGTTTATAAACAAAGAAATGATGGAACTATGCTCGAGAAGGGGGATAGTACATCAAACCACCGTTATATATTCACCAGAACAGAACGGAAAATCGGAACGCGAAAACAGAACGCTTGTCGAAGCAGCTAGGACAATGCTACATGCTAAGAATTTACCCAAGAAATTGTGGGCTGAAGCAGTCAACACTGCTGCATTTGTCTTGAACAGAACAGGGAAAGGCAAAGAGGGAAAATCGCCATATGAAATATGGACTAATAAAACTTTTGACATACATCAGCTAAAGGCTTTTGGTTCACCAGTGTATGTTCACATTCCGAAGGAGAAGAGAAGAAAGTGGGACCAGAAGGGTGAAAAAGGAATGATGGTTGGATATGGTGAAAATGTCAAAGGGTACAGAATATACTACCCAGAGAAGAATTGTGTTGATACAAAAAGAGATATAGTTTTCTTAACTCAAGAGGGAAATGAAGAGAGTGAGACAGTAAGTGAAGCATGATATGTCTGAAACAGTGACAGAGGCTGAAGGTGAAGGGTCAAACATACTGAATGACACTCATGGGAGTCTCAATTTAGACTCATGTTCAGGCGAAAGTGAGTATCAGACTGAATATGAACCCTCCGAGGGTGAATCATCAGAGGCAAATGAGCCACCAGTCCTTAATGAAAGAAGAAGCCAGCGGGTAAGAAAACAAACTTCATTTTACCAGTGTCACAATGTTGAAAGTGAGCAGAGCGAGCCTACCACATATAAGGAGGCTATGAAAAGAAGTGATGCAAGTAAGTGGTGTGAGGCGATTAATAGAGAACTGCAGACCTTAAAAGACAATAACACGTGGGACTTCTGTAGTGCACCGGTAAGTGAGGAAGTTATTAGTAGCAAGTGGGTATTTAAATTAAAAGGCAATGGTAACAATATTAAATATAAAGCCAGGCTAGTTGCAAGAGGGTTTGAGCAGAATAGTGATTTTGATTTGGGTGAAATTTATGCTCCTGTGGCAAAATTATCAACTTTTAGAGTCTTTGTAGCTATAGCAACTAAATTGAATTTACCCATTTATCAAATGGACGTTACTGGGGCATTTTTGTATGGAGATATTGATAGAGATGTGTATATTAGATTGCCAGAAGGGGCTTATTCTGGGGAGAACAACATTGTTAAGTTAAAAAAATCTTTATATGGATTAAAGAGTTCACCAAAGTGTTGGAACACTAAATTCAATTCTGTTATGACTAGAGAGGGCTTTATAAGGTCAAACTGTGATTCATGTTTATTTAAAAGGTGTAATGATAAAGATAAAATGTATGTTTTACTCTATGTTGACGATATTTTGATTTTTGGTACAAATGAGAAAGAAGTTTCAAAATTTAAAGGAATATTGAGTAACGACTTTGAAATGAAGGATATGGGACTAATTTCAAACTTTCTAGGCATTCGTGTAAAGCAAAATTTAGAAACTAGAGTTACTGAACTAGATCAACAAGTTTACTTGGAAAATGTTCTCAAACGGTTTGATATGGAGAATTGCAAGGACATGTTAACTCCTATGGATCCTAACTTTAATGCAAAAATATTTACAAATAGTACTGCGCCTATAGATAAAAATATTGAGAAGTTATGCAGGCAGATGATAGGGTCTTTAATGTATGCTGCATCAGGTACTAGACCTGATTTATGTTTTCCAGTATCCATGTTAAGTAGATACCAAACATGTGCGAATCATGAGTTGCTATCTGCATTAAAAAGGGTGTTACGGTATGTAAAGCACAGTTTGAATTATAAATTAGTTTATAAATGTGATGATATTGTTTTGCAAGGGTATTGTGATGCAGACTGGGGAGGTGATCTCAAGGACAGGAAGTCCACCTCAGGCTATATGTTTATGTTGTCAAACTGTTTAGTTTTGTGGTGCTCTAAGAAGCAAGCTTCTGTAAGTCTGTCTTCTACAGAATCAGAATATGTATCATTAAGCATGGCTGCTAGTGATGCATGTTGGCTTATAAATTTATTAAGTTATTTTAATTGTGAAAAAGTTTGTCCAGTCAATATACTGTGTGACAACCAATCAGCTATAATAAATGCTAAGACAGACACCATAAAGCGTTTGAAACATGTGGATATTCGATATCATTTTGTGAAAGAGCTGATTAAGGGTAATAAAATTTGTGTTAATTATGTTGGCACTAATGACCAACCGGCAGACATGTTAACAAAGTCTTTAAGCAGAGAGTTGGTCTCTAAGCATTTAGATAAGTGTGGTATTATGAGCACTACTACTACTAATTAGTGTAAAATTGTTAGATTTTTTTTGTTGTTGTTTGTTTTACAATGTATTTGCATTGAGAAGGGGTGTTAGAATAATAAATAGCAATGCAAATACTCTTTGCTTGTTTCTAGTTTTGTGTCAGAGGTCGGCATCTCTATGTTCGACTGAAGTTTCCGTTTCCGGTCGCTTAGCTTTTGTTACAATCTTTATGTCATACAGAATTTACGTTGTGCAAGAATAAAATCTTTTCTTTATTGTTTCAAAACCAGTTTTCTTATTTAATTAACTTCACTCGGATGTTTACGGACCGACTGTAGAAGTACAGGACGCGCCTGAAAAATAATCGAAAATATCATCAAATTTTACGGACCATCCATAATTAAGTGTGACCACGATAATTGATGCAGTTGAAAATCTCAAATAATGACCCTTGATCTGTTAGACCGAATAATTGACGCGGTTAACTAGTTAAGAATATTTTAAGCTGCAATTCGTTATATAAAAGTTAAAAACTTCAACAAAAGAAACTCGAGCTCGTGTCTATTGTAAAACTGCGGTCCTTTATAGGTAACACGATCACGAAAAGTTCTAGACAAAAACTGGATTCCACTGAAACTCAGGCACCGATACCAACTCGCATGCAGTTTGCCCCAGTGCAGCTTGGAAATGGATTCTCAAGTTATTTTACTAGAATGAATACTGGCTAAGAGCGTGTCGGGCCACGCACTGTATATGGTTCTGTATAATATGCGGTAAATAGCCTACATTCCTATAAATATATAAAAAGTCCGTTAGTTTTTCAAAAAAATCGGACGCCCATTTAAAAGGTTATGCCAGCGACTTCGTCTGCGCGGATCTAGATTATCGCACGGTGGCGCCCTTTACCGGAATAAAAGGTACCCTATGTTGATTCTTGGGGTTCAAACTACCTATATACCAAATTTACTATACACAAAATCACTTTTTCACTTCTCATGCTCGTAAAGTTCGTGTTCATGCTGGATCAAAGTCAAAGTCAAAGTCAAAATATCTTTATTCAATTTAGGCTATAACAAGCACTTATGAATGTCAAAAAAAATCTACCACCGGTTCGGAAAAACCTCTGCTGAGAAGAATCCGGCAAGAAACTCAACGAGGTATATATATATTTTTTTTAAAACAGGTTTACAATATTATTAAATGACATGTATACATCACAAGTTCGCTATTTGAAGGGATTGCTAATGCGGATCGGAATTATTTCCAAATATCCCTGTCCATGATATAATCATTAACTTTATAATACGCCTTTGATATTAATGTCTTCTTGACAATAGATCTGAATTTTGTATCCGTTTCATTTATAATATTTTTTGGAATTTTATTATAAAAACGTATGCAATTTCCAGAAAAGACTTTGGTTTTAGCCAGTCTGTACGATGGAACTTTAAGCTTCCCTGTGTTTCTAGTAGCCTTTGGCTTATCGACGTTAGTGGGAAAATCACATATGTTCTTCCTAACATACATGATTATTTCAAAAACATAAAGCGACGGCAGGGTTAGGATATCTGTTTCCTTAAAAAAAGATCTTAAAGATTCACGCGTCTTCAAATTATAAATTGCTCTAATTGCTCTCTTTTCTAAGATAAAAATTGACTCAATGTCTGCAGCAGATCCCCATAAAATAAGGCCGTACGAAATAATGCTATTAAAATAATCTACACACTGGGCGACATAAAATGACTTTTTATGCCCTAGTGCATAAAGTAAAATCTTTGTCTAAGACCAAGGTAATCAGGTGTCAACAGCCACAAAAAAGTTTCTATATATTTTTTAATTTTTTTTTTAAATAGCTTATAATGTGTCCCACTAAAAACTTAAAATCAATCAAATCAATCATTATAACTAAAAACTTATAATTATATAGAAATGCATGAAAAATAAAAGGTACCTAGTAAGTGAAAAATTGTTTCCACTGTTGCTATTTAATTTCCTCTCAATCGAAGAAAAAAGCAGTGTAAAACTCGAGCATTAAACCCATTTTCCCTTCGACTCGTCTATCCGTACCGGCTCGGGTGGCTATGTGAACGCCTCGGGTAAAATGACTCGTTTTATGCTCTCGTTGTACAATCCACTATTTATGGTCTAGTGCATTAGAGAAAATTTTCATCTAAGACCAAGGCAATCAGGTGTACTTAAAATACGCTGACGCACCGTAAATCCATGCGTATTTTGAGCACCGGTTTTGCAAGTTACGCGACAAGAAAGTGATTTTAAGCGCGGTGTGGACGGTACGCGTTAATAAAATAATAAATAAAAAAACCCGACTGCCTTAAAAACAAGTGGGCTAGAACTTTGTTAAGTAGCTAACTTAAAGTTCAACAGTCGGGACCCATTAGGTAATAATTTTTGAGCGTCACTATTTAAATGGGTCCCGACTGTTGAACTTTAAGTTAGCTACTTAACAAAGTTCTAGCCCACTAGACTTGTTTTCTTCTTTTTAGTATTTTTTTAGGTATATTAAAACGATTATAAACTATATATATTTAGAATGGGACTCGATAGGTTTGAATAAAAAACATTTTTTGAATACTTAGAATTTGGCACCAAAAATCAGCCATTTTGATTTTTCAAGAATTTCATGTACCCAGTGTCACTCGCGTCATCAAGACGAATCCAATGACGTATCATTTATCAAAATCGGTTCAGCCATTGAGTAGTTACGAGAGGACATAGGAATAGACATACATACATACATACGCGCCGCTTCGCAGTCGGGTAAAAAAACATGGCGCATGAGGCACGTCCTGGCGTCTCAGGTGCGTCAGCATTATGTGTTCAATCTTTGCGAATATTAAACCCAAACCTGTATCATTATGCGAAAATCAACAGGTAGATATTACTTGAGTAAACACGGCGACTCAGCCTCAGCAGTGTAGATTGTGGACAGCGAAATTGTCTCCGTTATTTACATTGGCCTTTTAATCCTAAAAAAATACGAATCCCTGTGCTCGTTGTGAGGTCAAGGAATTCGAGTGGGATGCAATTATGGAAACAAAACGCGTAAGTAGGGCAGTGAAATGAAATCAAGTTTTATCTGAATACGGTATTTAGGCCATATTTTAAACTAGGCCTTCCTGCGGCTTTGCTTGCATGAACCAATCTGAAACTAAAACTTAACCACTTGACAGTCCGACGATAGTATGGTATCCAAAACCAAAATGCTCAACCCGTCCGTGGATATTTTGATGTCATAAAGTTTAACATTTCCTTGCTCACCCGCGACCTTACGATAGCTAAGCTTATGCAAAATATGCGTGTTCATGCAGTTCCTCCACCTCCACACTGTAAGAACACACACAAATCACACAAACCCATCTATCACCACCACCACACAAGCAAGGAAATTATTTTAGTTCATTGATATGGACCTCCGCAAAGTAACGCCTGATTCAATAAATTATTTGAAGCAATTAAATTGAAATTGCAGGATTTACTTACATGGAAGTTCATGATGTAGTTTTGGTAATTTGGAATTACCAAAAATATAGTGCCCGGTCGCTAAGAAGTTAATCCTGACACATTCATCATCATCCACATCATCCACTGCTGGGCTCCTCTCAGAACAAGAGGGCTTGGGCCATAGTTCCCACGCGGGCCCAGTGCGGATTGGGAACTTCGCATGCACCATTGAATCGCTTCGCAGGTTTGTGAAGGTTCCCTCACGACGTTTTCCTTCACCGCAAAGCTCGTGGTAAATTTCAAATGTAATTCCGCACATGAATTTCGAAAAACTCAGAGGTGCGAGCCGGGGTTCGAACCCACGACCCTCTGCTTGAGAGGCGATAGGTCAAACCACTAGGCCACCACGGCTTCCACACCCTGCCTGACACATTGCACAACAGTAACTATGAACTGTGATACTTGAAGTACCTGATTATTATTTGAAAAAAAAAAAATGCAATACTTACTACTCTGTCGCACGCAACAAGTAATCATTGCATTTTGGTCTATGATTCATATTATTAACTAACCGTTGCCCGCGACTCCGTCCGCACAGAATTCATTTATCGCTAACCCGCGGGAACTATGCAATTTTCCGGGATAAAAACTATCCTATGCCCTTCGGACTTAAGCTATTTGCATACCGAATTTCATCTAAATCGGTTCAGCGTCACAAACTTTCAGATCCATCGCATCCAAACATCTTCACAAACTTTCACATTTATTATTTTACTAGCTTTTGCCCGCGACTTCGTCTGCGTAGATTTTTATATTTACACAATACTCCATAGGAATGAGGTTAATATCCCGCATTGCCTGTTTCCGTGGGATTTACGAAAAACCCCTTCAAACTACGGCTAAACATCCACATCTATAATGCTCAAGGAATAAGATTTTTAATTCCTTACCATTTTCCTACATCGAGCGATATCAAAGATTGCGTACGATGATACCAATATTCAACAGAACAGTACAATCGAACGAACTGAACCTCAACCCTACTGTGCAACCTTTTGGGTGACACTCTTTCCCAGCCCGGATAATACCAGGATGGAAATACCGACCCTGTTTTTTGTGTACACGCCCATAGAAGCTCCTGTCAGTTTCTATAGGCGTGTACACAAAAAACAGGGCCGGTATTTCCATCTCGGTGTTATCCGGGCCGGGAAGGAGTGTCACCCTAACCTTTTCACACAAAATGATACAGTTGCATTGCCGCACAAACATAAAGCTTGCTGTGACAACGTAGCGTGGAATCAAATACCTAGTTCGATAGTACTCAATGGCCTTCATTGACCAAGTGTTGAACAGACATGCTACGGCACATCTACGAGTATATTATAGTCTTACGTCACAGAAGGGCACGACGAAATTCGTAAATCAGAAAGAAAGAAAGAAAGAAAGAAAAACATTGATTCGTGACATTTTTACAAATAAAAGAAAAAAGGAAATAAATTTTGTCACGAAATGGTCCCAACTCAGCATGATGTCAACCTTGCGGCCGACGCTGGTCTTCCGTTGGAACCATTTAAGCGTTAAAAGAACACAACAGCAGTGAACTCGACAACTAAAACAATTTTTACAATACACAAAACTAGTAATTTACAACATAAAATATACCTTAACTACACAAAATATAAATAAAAGAAAAAAGAGAATAATATGCACGTCTGTATAGGCCTATTGCCTTTGCCAATAATACAATTATTGACGTGGCATTAAAAAAAGAAAAAAGAAGAAGAAGAAGGAAATCGAAGTTCGTATCGTGCCATCCTTCTCACTCTCGTATTAAATAATAGTACCTGGGAGACCGAGCTTTCCTCGGCCTAAAATTCGATGATAAGCGTTTTCCCAGAGATAAGATCAAGCTAGATCAATTTTTCATCGTCGAAAACCCGCACATACCAAATTGCATCGAAATCGTTGGAGCCGTTTCGGAGATTCTGATTATTAATACAAGAATTGCTCGATCAAAGGTATTAGATTAGATAGATAGATAGGTTACTCGTACCGACAGCGGGACGGTACGATACGAACTTCGATTTTCGAATTTCGTAGTAGCCCCTCAGGTGACCGGGCGTTAATAGACCAAGAGCTGGTAGACACTTTAGAAGAAATATGAATATTTATTTGTTTTTCGCAGAAACATGTACATTACACATAAACAATTTAAGAAAGTAATAAAAGCAAGTTTTTTGTGAAATTGCGAAGCGGTCTTAGCTCAGCATAGTGTTGGCCGTGTAGGCCAACGCTGGTCTTAAAGGACGTCTTGCACAAGTACAGTCACCAGCACCAATATCTGTCACAACAAGCGTGCATAAATATCTCATACGACTCTATTTCTAGGGCCGGAAGGACGTGTCAGATATTTTTACACGCTCCGCTGTGGCAGATATTTCTAATTAGTTTTACATTTTATTTTGTTTTTATTTTCAATATTGTATGATTTTGTTTTGGTATTGTCACCTTCCGTAACAAGTTGAAGACAACTGTTTTTTTTTGTAATTTTTAGTTCGTGATAGCAACAAAAAAACGGAAGGATTATAAACACCTTGCTGTCTGTCTGGTCAGCACAATTTTCTCAGCCATGTTTTCCGCCATACTTAAGCTTTTCTTAGCTTGGGCCGCAAATGTGTTTTAGCATTGGTGCAGCGGGCGCGGTGTTGAATTTCACCATTAAAGGTCAAAATGGTTGAAAATCAATAATTTTTATGCCAGGCAGGGCACTCACAGAAGCTTGGCGTGCCGGGATGTGTATACGTAGCTGAGTTGAACTGCCTATTCACTGGAGCCGGGGTGAGGCAGCGGAGCGGAGCGAGGGGGTAATCGAAGCGGAGTTGCGGAGTGTGTCTGTGGAAAGGCGCGGAGGTACATAGCGGAGCGGAGCAAGAAAGTAACGCGGAACGGAGTTGTGGGCTGTGTCTGTCTATAGACGCGGAGCTATATCTATGTATGTACTCGTAGGTAGCAGGGATGTAAAGGATACTGTGGTTTTATCGGAATCGAAAGCGGAACCAGATGTTTTCTATTTAGTTTATCGGAACCAGAAACGGAATCGGAACGGAAAACGGAACCGGAAACAGAACCGGAGCCTGAGTGATAGGTGGTTGAGATGTAGTGTATTTAGCACGTAGCAAGCGGGGCGAAGAGCGAATGACTTACTTAAACCTGTTTCGAAAATACAAACTGAGACATGGATGCACAGAAAAACAAGAAAAAGAGACCAGCGCTGGGATCGAACCCAGGTCCTCAGCAATTTGTGCTGCGTGCCTGAACCAAAACCTGTTTGTTTTTGATGTACGCCGTTCAAGTTCGGCCGCCACGCTAAGCATTGACATCCGATATAACTTCTGTTTCAAAAGTAACGGAACCGGACCCGAACCGAATGTGTAAAACCAAATGGAAGTTCCGACTTAACGGAAACGGAATCGGAGTTCCGTAACATCCCTGCTATGTAGCTCAGCAGCTAGTCGAAGCGCATAAAGACCGCTATCCCCACTTCTTACAAGAATTGCTCGTTTAAAGTTATTAGATATAGATAGATAGATAAACAAGCCACGTGACGTGTGTACGTTAGATCGTTACAAAGTTAACTCAACAAGTAACAGCTTGTTACGAGTAAGTACTGTGTCAATCATTCAATATTAGAATCTGTAATACGAGTGGATTATACTTCACGGCCAGTACATGAAAGCACTAATTATATTACACCCTATAGGATTTATCTCCGCTCCACTCCGTTCTGCTCTAGTGGCCAGGCATCCGAACATAACGAGCGTGTTCTAGTCTAAAACGCTCTGAAATCCACTCGAAACGCTTTGATTCAGACTTTCACGACCAGAAGTCAAAGCGTTCCGTTCGAATTTACTATTGACCAAATGGTTCGAACTAAAAACGACGTATAAATCTTTGATACGTAAAGGGCATACGACATTTTAGAACGAACTAGCAAGCGAGGGCGACCTGTTACTTGACTATTGTATCGCCGCTCGTACCAAAAGCGACTCTGTGTGCTATCTATAACATACATAGATCCAGAACCTTGTGTCGTATCTAGTTTCTTCGCGCACAAAGGACCACTTGGTAGCTAAATCTTTCTTAGAAATAGAGTTAAAAGATAAACTTTATTCTTTTATTTGTGCTGAAATTCACATTTGATTTTTCGTCTTAAAGTCTCCGTGTTGTGTTACTCACCTGAGGCTAGAAAGAGAAAAGGTATTGAAAAATCACACAAGTATTGCAGATATCGAGTACCTATTTATAGAGCTCCATCGAACATTTACTACTCGATACAATTAGGTAAGCTAATCATCTTAATTACCGCCGTAAAGACATGGTGGCCTAGCGGTCAAATTCAAATTCAAATTAAAATCATTTATTCAGTAAATAGGCTGCAATGGGCACTTTTACACGTCATTTTTTAAACTACAAGCGCTTCCGGAAAGTCAATCATTGCCAAGAAGAATACGCCGCAAGCAACCGCAAACTTCAGTAGGTATAAAATTAAAGAAAAAAATACAAAAAAGTATACATATGTGCTAGAATTAGTTTACCTAAGAATGGTGACAGCACAAAATAAAAAGATAGGGCATACTGACGAAAAATTCTATAATTTGTGGCAACAAAAAAGGACATTTCCATACAAATTTATTGGGACATTTTGGGAAAATAAAATTTAGTAAAAAACTTAAGAAGATAACCTGTTGTATGTAGTAGTGCACAGAATTGATATGGGACTTATGTAATTTTTGGAATATGGAACATCGACTTATCTATACCCTCCTAACGCCCAGAGCCCTTTAGCACTTATTGTAATTTGAACATTAAACTCTATCATAAATTACATAAAGTTTATTGTTCATAAATCAAAAATTTGACTTGGGCGTTAGGATGATACGGACAGGTTACTACTACATACAACAGGTCATCTTTTTAAGTTTTTTGCCTATAGAGGTACCCTGAGGTAAAGTCAACGTCATAATAAGTGATCACTTTTGTACCTTGTCGCTTTCAGTCGGTACGCAATTTCGTATACTTTTCACACATGACGTTAAAATGACAAAGTACAAAAGTGATCACTTATTTATGACGTTGACTGTACCTGTCTACATTTTTACGAATCTGAGTCGAAAATAAGATTGATTTGCTTTATGCCAATTTTATAATACTTCGCTCATAATATAAAAGCTGTGGAAACGCGTTGTCTCAAGTTATGGGTAAACCTTGTTTGCTTGTGTCCTTATAAATCTCATAGTAAGTTCAACTGTCTGACCTAACGATTCACTTGAGAGAAGTCACGAGGAGTAGCTAGTAATAAATAAAGTAAGTAAACATAATACTCATTGCACGAAAGTTATAGAGTCAATGTTCTTATCCACCCTTCAAATTTCAAGTTTCAAGATATTCACAAAAAGTAATTGAAATAATTCCTCTGAAGCGATCAGGGCAACGACCTCACCCGCATCGCCGTGGCGTAGACCCTCTACGAATTCGTAGCCACCCGTAGCACCTTTAACTGAGAATCCAATATATTTTTTATTGCTCCAGATTTTAATAAAAAAGGAAGTTTCGAAAGTTGACGCGAATATTTTTTCTATTAACGAATTAAAAACGTTATATTTTTTACCTTAGCTAAGTATTAGAGTACTTATTAGATCGGCAGTGCCAACACCGATATAAGGCAATCGCCCGAGAGCTCAACACGCTAATGTCCAATAGATGGCACTCTGATGCCACCTCTTTTGCTTTTTCTTTTAAGAGCGTTTATACCTGCTGAGCTGGCAACGTTGCATTTTTGTTAGTTTTTCTCGATTATTCCATAAAAATTTAATGAACATTAAAAATATTGTCTTATAGAACACTTCTTTATATATAAGTTAATGTGTCTACTCCAATAATTATTCGTGGTGGACTTTTATATTCTTTAAAAACTAATTAATGTTTATGAACGGTTTTTAAAGAAAATAAAAGTCTATAACGAATAATTATTGGAGTAGATACATTAACTTATATATTCAGATGTGTTCTATCGGACAATATTTTTAAAATTTTATGATTTATTCGAGAAAAACTAACAAAAATGCAACGTTGCCAGCTCAGCAGGTATAAACGCTCTTGAGTGGTCATGGGCGTCGCATGAGGGTCAGTAGTCAACCTAGCTAAAAACTAGCTCTCTCTCTCTCTCTGGTCGTAAGATCGAATCCAGGAGGACTACTACGAAATTCGAAAATCGAAGTTCGTATCGTACCGTCCCTCTCACTCCCGTACTAAATAATATAAGCGTCAGCGGGACGGCAAGATACGAACTTGGAATTTTGCACTTCGTAGTACAGGGCCACGGCCAGGTTCGCGCCTCTGAATTTTTTAAAATGTATGCGCGAAATCGCACTTGAAATTTGCCGAAAGATTTTCGGTGAATGAAACCATGTGTGAGAGGCTTATACCCAGCGGTATAAGCTAGAGAGAGATAAAATAATAGTCTTTAAGATACATAATAGTTGCCCTCGAACACGTTCGTTACCTCCACCGGCATGTTATGTAGATGTAAGCGCGGACTCTGTTACCTGTTGATTACATTTTTACTTATTCAAGGGCCGGGCGCAACTGTCTAAAATATAAATAGAGGCTTAATACATTTCAATGGACGTAGCCCAAAGTTGGATTTGGAAGGTGTAAAATTTACTCTTTTGCTCCCGGGGGAACTTTGGGGGCGGCAGGCGTGAGCTTGCCTTTGGAATCGGAATCGGAGAAATACCGAAGGAACCCTTAATAAACAAAATATTTACTACATAATTTGCGTGATCCTAATACTGGCTAAGTAATACAGATCAGTCATTTTCTGAATCCCGAGATTAGGTGGTATTAACAACTCTTTACTTATTACATCTTTACGCAAAGTGTACGTAAATTGACTGTACCTATTCCAATCACTACTGGTATAGAGTGACGTAGCACTGGCTGAATCTAGATAAATATATCAATTTGAGGTTTTTATTCAACATAAGACATGCCAAATAAATTGAAACAGTCAGCTTTTTTAATAACAGACAGAATGTGAGCGAGAGTTTTGTTTCCGAACTTCGCGGTCACGAGTCCGGCTTTTAGTCAGAAACGATTTTTATCAATATTAAAATAAATATTAACAATGGGTGTTGTTTTATAAACGACACATATTTCCTAGTTTCTAATTAATCAGAGCTCGACCAGGCAACGGATAAACATATACATATTTATATAGATAAATACATACCTACTTAAATACATTTTAAACATCTAAGACTCGAGAACAAACATTCGTATTATTCATACAAATATCTGCCCCGACCGGGGATCGATCCAGGGACCTCGAGCTTCATAGCTATACGGTCGTCATATTGCCACCTTTCCGATTCTAAAGCCGAGTTTAGACTTGCGAGAAAAATCTTGCAAGTTGCATTACTTTGCTGCGCTCGATTGACCACTACAAACTCGTCGGCTTTACGGCCACGCAATGTAATGCAACTTGCACGATCTTTCTTGCAAGTCTAAACTCGGCTTTGTATTAATTTATTTGATAACAATAGTCTAAGACCCGAGTATAAAATAGCCTGTTAAAAAAAACTGTTTAAAAAAAAATACCTCGTTGAGTTTCTTGCTGGATTCTCCTCAACAGAGGTTAGAGGTGGTAGATTTTTTGACATTCAGAAGTGCTTGTTATAGTCTAAATTGAGTAAAGATATTTTGAGTTTGACTTTGACTTTAAACTTTCTGGATAAATTTTAATACCAATCGAAACTATGAAGCCTATAAAATGTATAAACGTTGGGTTATCTATTTTTATCCGTGCATAACTACGGTTGTCAGGTTTAAATCAATTCTAGTTTTTTTCACCCATTTTTGTAATAAACTAATCTTATATCACAGAAGCGCTGTTTTCACTGCAAACATTATGGTTTAGGGTTACCTAACTGCAAAAAATCTGGTTCGAATTTGCATGACGGTTGTAGTTTTTTTTACTTACTTTGGTCAGGAATTTTTTAGGCAACCCACTTGCTATATATTTATTAACATATTTAATTTAATATAAAATACTTTCATCCATTAACCAGTTCGGTGAAGGTCGTCCTTTATCGAATCTTCTACTACAATATATAGGTAGAACCACATTAGGTAGATACTTAGATAGGTAGATACTTATATTATTAATCAAGAGGTTAAAAATAATAAAGAAAGCTTCAGAAATGGCTCACAATATAATATTAATTTAAGTAGTATTAGAGGAAAGCCTGTTGGTTGAGGTATATATTAAAAGCCGGCCAAGAGCGTATCGGACACGCCCAAGAAAGGGTTCCGTACCGTAGCCATTACGATTAGAAGAACTTAATATTTTTCTAAGGATTTCGTATTGTGTACGGAATCTTCCAAGTTTAGGTATATTTTACACCTTAGGCTGCTATTTACTCTTAAACTACTACTAATTCTCAAGCAATGTCAGCCATTATAATTTTCCTTGTAAATTTGATATACCTGTTTACTACCATCCTGTATTTATATTTTTTTTTCCACCCAACGGTTTAGCTTTTAGAGGGGGGCGGGGGACGATAGATTTTAATAAAAATTTGCACTTTAAAGTTGAATATTTCGCAAGCAAATCACTGAATTGTCTATTCAACCTTCCAATGGTTTTAAAATACCTATCCAACGATACCCCACAGTATAGGGTTAGTTGAGAAAAAAAATGAGCCCCACTTTACGATGGACGGTAGTACGGTCAACATCAAAAGTAGCTGGTTACTTTTATACTCTGTCACATTACAACAAACAAATATTTCCCATCTACTTTTGATGCTGACTGTACATACACTAAAAAAATATTTTTAGGTTTTTTATTTTACCATTTTGTCGGCGTGACTGATATATTATTCCATGCCAAATTACAGCTTTCTAGTACTAACGCGTTAGAACGGTCTCTGAGCTTAACCGCGGGCAGACAGACGGACAGACATGGCGAAACTATATGGGTTCCTAGTTGACTACGGAACCCTAAAAACGGAGCACCCACGGTATTAATAAATAAATAATAGAATTGCATCCGCTATTCGTCTGATGATGTGATGTACAGTACAGTCAACGTCATAAATAAGTGATCACTTTTGTACCTTGCCACTTTAACGTCATGTTTGAAAAGCCATACGAAATTGTGCAACGACTGAAAGCGAAAAGGTACAGAAATGATCACTTATTTATGACGTTGACTGTACATAGCTCTCACGTCAAAATTACTTACAGTATAGCTTATTTTCAGACGTTGAAGCTCAGAGCTCCTTAAGTATTTCTCAAAGAGCCTCCTATGAAGTTTAATAAGTACGAACTTTATGCGCATCTACTATCTACCTCACGTCGTTTCCATTTAACAGCTCTGCGCAAAATAAAGATAATGCTCAATGTTAACTGCATATTGCAGCTAGCGTCGTCGTGTATTAAAAAAGTATTTACCATTAGATCTTGTACTTCAATTGAAATTCCGGCATTTTGCATCATTCCCGTGGGAATCCTTAAAAATTACAATGAGGGCTATCGTTTTTTGTCTCACTAGATGGCGCACTGTTGCGTGAGGTTTTTAAGTATGGTTTTGAAAGTCTGTTATTACGGGCGTGGAAACAAAGTTTAGATTAAAATCATATTTAATACACCTTGAAACCGTACCATATAAATATCGCGCATGCCACAGTGTTGCATAGTCCCCGTTTTGTTCGGAAAAAAGGGAGGACAAAGGTTTCCGAAAGACAAAACTGTCTCAAAACACAGACATTCATTGCCCCGGAACGTATATTTGCCATAATTAATTACAGATATTGCAAAATATTCACAAAATTATTCTAATTATAAATAAACCCGCGTAGCTCACCCAAAAACTATGAGATTTGACATTTCGGAGACCTCACGCTACACTAGCGCCTCCAGCGGCGAATTCATACGCGATAGCCCTCATTGTCATTGACGCTGTATAAAGAACAATAGTCTTTCAATTTATAGATTGGGATATTGGGATTTTATCCCAACCCCGTGGGATTATCGGTATAAAGAGTAGCCTTTTTGTTATTCCAGAGATCCAGCTATTTGTATATCAGTTTCATTCAAATTCGTCCAGTTTTAGCCTGAAGAGTAAAAAATACAAACACGCTTGCACTCACTAACATAATAGCTAAAGTCAAGGGCATATGTACGTTACCAAGATATCAAAAATATCTATACATCTTTATGCCACTTACCATAAGGTCGATGTATGCATAATATATTTGACGCTATGGCTGTATACATATTAATGCCCTCGACTGTACAATAGTACAGTCAGTGCCATCCACTTTTCTATACAACTAGTATAAAAAAGTGGATACATAAGTTAGGGAACCTACCGTACCTATGGTGTTTAATGAAAAATATTGGCGCTAGTGTCGTCGTATTTTCAATGACAGCCAGCAAATGCAGGAGTATAATGTTTTACCAGGATTAAGTGCAAGAGTTCCGTACGAAATGTACATCTATAGGTAAATAATTAAAACATTCAGTATTAGCAGAGCTCCTCAGCAAAATGTACGCAGCTCGGGGTCACTTTAGATAGCTACTGACATAGAGAGACAGACAAAAAATGGTTATAGTGAGGATCGAAACCATAGATAAGAGGTTTACTTTGATCCATAATTATGGAAAACCACATAAAAACGTAAAATAAAAACGTGATCGATCAATGAACACCAACCACGTGGCAAAGAGCCATAATCTAAAATCAATAATAAAACCAGAGGCTATTGCCTAACGTTTCTGACTTTCGCGATCGCAATCAAATGACAGATTTCGCATACAAAAACTGTCACTTGATGGCGATCGCGAGCGTCAGTAACGTTACTAGTACGCTAGGCAATACGGCCTCAGGACCAAATCAATCCCAAGGGCCACAGTTACCCTTCAGGGCCCAAGTACCCCGACCTTACGGTACCATCAGCCAAATATGTGGTCTACCACCCTAGAGTTGATAATCGTTTGCATGTCATAAAACAATAATGCCTGTGATAATGCCAAAAGACGTGTCTGTCAACTTGAAAGTTCGTCTTCAGCGACATATTAATTTGATAGGAACTTGTTTAAAACCACTTATTTGGCTGATGGTACATACATACACACGTACATAAATAAATACATACACTCGACAATCATGACTCTCCTTCGGGTAGTCGGGTAAAAAAAAACCGGCCAAGAGCGTGTCGTACACGCCCAAAATAGGGTTCCGTA
Source organism: Choristoneura fumiferana (assembly GCF_025370935.1). Taxonomy (NCBI): domain Eukaryota; kingdom Metazoa; phylum Arthropoda; class Insecta; order Lepidoptera; family Tortricidae; genus Choristoneura; species Choristoneura fumiferana. The sequence continues at coordinate 40,043,879 of NC_133472.1, read as the reverse complement.
GCCATTACGAAAAAATTAAGTAATATTATTAACGATTTCGTATTTTATACGACATCTTCCAAGTTTAGGTATATTTATACCTTAGGTATAATAAATGAACGATATTAATATTAAGTAAATAATAGTACACGTCTAAATAATAGTGCCTGGGCGACTGCTCGATCTAAAACTCCAAAAAACGCGTTTTCCCGGAGATACGACCAAGCTAGATCGATTGATCGCCTCGAAAGCCCCTCATTTTTAGATTCCAAATAAATGATTAGATATATAAGAATTGTTCCTTTGAACCTATTCGATTAGGTACGAGTAAATTAAATCTTAATAGAAATTTTATTTCACATAGTTTCCCATTTAGTTTGTACATAATCATTTATTTATCTGATTCCACAGTAAGGGTTATTCACGGCCTATATCGAACAATTACAATAAAAAACCGCTATTTGTACAAAAACGTCTTGGCTATTGACTAAAAAACTTTAAGTAGTTTTTAGAGAATTTAGTAGCAGAATCTTTTCAATAACTCATTGAATCAGGCTACTTTGCGAGGGTTAGTAGCTCGAAATCTTTTCCTGAATTAAACTAGCTTTTTAATTTTATTTTGTCCCAGCGTTGGCCGCGATGCCGCGCTGCTACATGGTGAAGAAAGGCAACCAGCGCCACGATGGGCCCCCGCCGTGCAGTCCCACTGAGGCCACCGTAGCGCCGCCCTGCTACAGCCCTGCTGAAGACCCGGCGCTCACAGGTAAGCCCCATAGCCCTGTAGTCCCATTGCCCCATACCCGTAGATAGCTTGGCTTTGCTACAGACCCGCTGAAGACCCGGCGCTCACAGGTAACTAGGACCTTTAGCTGAGCCACATATTACAGCCTGGTAGCCCCCATGCCCGTAGACTCCTATAACTTGGGTGTGCTACAGACCCGGTGAATATCCGGAGCTCACAGGTAGGCCCTTTAGTTGAGCCCTATAGCCCTGTAGCCCCATTGCCCCATACCCGTAGACACGTATAGCTTGGCTGTGTAATAACCCGTCCAACGCTTACAGGTAAGCCTTTTAGCTGTGCCCCATAGCCATTTAGCAATAGAACGTGCTCAGTCTACATTTATGACATCTTTCAGTCCTCCGAGGCCACAATAGCTCGTTTGTGGACGAAACGTTTATATAGACGTAGATAGGTGGCCCTGTAGTCAATCGTCAGGTCACCAATTGCTAAGCTAGCCGAAGCATCACGATTCCCAGATAGTCCCCATAGGCTGTGCCTTATATCTTAATTACTAGTGTTGTCCTTCTACATACGTAGCAGCCAAGAAGACCTCTTTTTCATTAAGCCGAGTCGAAAATACTTCATTCACACCAACTAGCCAAATTCAGCCAGCTAAATTGCATTAAAAACATTGTTTTACTGGGTAGTAACAAATTACGCGGCGTGTTTCCTCTGTTACATTGGGGCAATATTTCTCGTCGCGTCGTGCAACTGGTGGACATAATTCTATTACCGAAGCCGGCGTGGCATCGCGTTGCAATTGGCTCTTTTGTAAGCCGATAACTAAGTTCAGACGAAAAATGTTCCTTTAATTTTTGGATACCTAGTACGGCTTCCTAAAGGGTTTTTTTTTGCGATCGAGTCTTCTTAAGGGCCGAAGCCGCTGAGTTTTTGCTTTCTTTTATTTGTTTTTAATCTTTCTAATTTTAGAGGTGCTTCCTAAGGGGTTATGAGTAGAGATGCCAGGAATATTCGGCCACTATTCGGTATTCGGCCTATTCGGCACCGAATACCAAAAAAGCCCTAACCCTATAGTGTGGGGTATCGTTGGATAGGTCTTTTAAAACCATTAGGGGTTTTTCAGGCGATTTTTCGATTCAGTGATTTGTTTGCGAAATATTCAACTTTAAAGTGCAAATTTACATTAAAATCGAGCGTCCCCCCCCTCTAAAATCTAAACCGGTGGGTGGAAAATTTAAGAAAATTCAGGATGGTAGTAAGTATATCAAACTTTCAAGGAAAACTATAACGGTTAAGTTTGCTAAACAAAACAACGTGAATTGGTGTCTTAAATATTGAAATTCCCCCATTAAACTATTTAAACTTTTACATTTCTGTATTGAAATACACTAGTCTAGTTTGTATTACAATGATAGATAAAACAAATGTTTAAAATCCTTGAATGTACCAAATCTGGCAGGTGAAGTTTGTTTACATTTAGCTATCCAAACCAAATATAGGTAGGTACATTGCTTCTTTAAATAGACTTTAAAGTGTAATAAAAATAATTATTTTTAAAAGACGCTGAACTAATTTTATTCAGTTTCACCAGTACGATCTATGTTTTACTTAATTATTTCCTCGTGTTACAGGCTACACCCGGTATAGCCTTTTGTTTTTTGACCCAGTGTAGAATCTTCCGACAGTAAGTTCCATAAAGAATTTCTTCGTCAAGCAATACGATAAATGACTCATGTGAGATGGTCCTACACTCCCACAGTGATCACAATTCTGGTAGTTCGATCGTTATAGTTCTGAACCTAAATGTACTAGTCGCGGAACCGCATTCAATAAAATTATCTGAGTTCCCTGAATATTCCAATACGCCTCAGGTGCTGTCGACGGGAAATAATGCGCGAAAATATAATTTATCAACAAGCAACCTCCTGTGTAAAATATTACTTCGGTCTGGTGAGAATTCAGAATACGAAATCGGAAGTTCGTTTTACTTATTTATTTATTATTGGTTTGAGACAAAGAAAATAAAAGCTCTAATTGTCTTTCGGCAACTAAGTAAATATTCCCGCCAGAAGACGTGCGTGCAATGCGTCACTTGAGTGAAAAGAGTGATTTGATTAAGTAGGAGTATGTATCTAAGTACAGCTCACGATATATTTAGCTCACATTTAGCTCATTAGCTCGTTTAGCTTAGTAACTCTTGTGTGTCTGTGGTTTTTCTGATTTATTACAACTCTTTTCATCCACTCGCTCACTTATCGACTGAGCGATTTATCTGTGAATAGAAAAGTTTCTATGCCGTTCGCATAAAGCTCTCAGCGTAGCATAGCTTGGTCTGATCCACAAATAAGTTGATCAGTCTGCCACGGGTAGGTACAGGCTAGTTTATAATCTTACTGCCGCGGCACCGGCGGCATCGGCGTTGTGGCGGGCACATGCTAATTTATAATACTACTACCGCGGGCACTAAGGTTGTAATCTATGGTTGTAATGTTAATGTCGCTCGAGAGTTGTCAGTTTTCTCCATTTTTCTGAAGATTTAAATGAGAAAGAAAAAGAAAACAAAGTTTAAACTAAGTGTCCTCATATTATTGTGGGCAAGCCGTGGATGCAAGTGGTGTGGTCGTTATTGTGGTGTTCTAACAAGTGGGAGGCCTTTGTTTAACAGTCGACGTCTTCCGGCTGATTATAAAAGTATAACATTAGTAAAGCCGTAATGGCCTAGTGGTTTGACCTATGGCCTTTCAACCAGAGGATTGCGGCTTTAAACCCGGGCTCGCATTTCTGAGTCTAAAAATCATGCGTGAAAATACATTCAAAATTTATCTAATTTTATACAGGATGTGGCCTGTAATACGAGCAAAAAATTAAAACATAGATCATACTCGTCAAACTGAACAACATTAGTTCAGCGACTTTTAAAAATATTGAAGTCTTTACATTTTCCCTTTTTCATACAAATTAAATACTGCTATCAATGTACGCCATCCTAAAATATAACTGACATCGTCTGTCACCCTACAAACAACAAGCACTTTGCTTTACATTGTTTCTTCGCATTAATTATTTTTAAGAGTTTGACGAATATGATCTATGTTTTAATTATTTGCTCATATTCATATTACAGGCCACACCCGGTATAATACTTCAATAAAAAACAACAACATACCTACAGTACCTAGTCTAAAACCGTCATACTTATAATGTTAGCGAAAATAGTTGTATTTTTAATTTTGTCATAAAGTATTCACGCTGGATAATGAAAATGTCCGGATATAGCTTTCAAGCTTCATTGGCAAAGTGAATACGTTAACATGACAGACAGGCGGTGTGCTATGAATAGGTAAAATTAATGATTTAAAAAGGAAGTGCCATTGATTTAATATTCTTTGAATTGTGTATAACTTTAGCAAGTACTTTTAAGCAGACATTCAGTTCTGTTACTCTTATATGTATACGCGTAGCTTTCACACACTAATTACCTACCTAGTTTATACTTGGTTTATCATATCACCTAATTATGTGTATGTTATACGCAACGTAAGGTAGATAGATACTGTTTATATTGTAAGGTAAAGTTAGTAAAAACTAGCCAAATCTTGAGTTCCATTTGATCTTAAGTTTTGGGCTGATCGCATTTTCATACAAAAGTAGTTTCGTTCTAATTTACAAACGACACACTGAAACGAAATAAAAATTTGCGACTATAATGGGAGCAGCCATTTTGATGTTTATAATAGGTTTCGTACATATTCAATGTAACAAAATAAAATCACATTAATTTAAAGTTTTGTATGAGACATGGAAATTTGCTGTTGTATTTTTCCGTTACATTTTATTTTAACCAAAACTAACTATAAACATCGTAATAGCTGCTCTCATAATAGTTGCAAAGTTGCGTTTTGATCCGTAGTGCTGCTGGTAAATTAGAACGAAACTACGTTTGTATGGGGACGTGAGCGTACAGGGGACTTAAGATTACCGGCAGAATTTGGGTAACATTTGGACTCCAATTATTTTGCCGGCGAAATCTACATCCATTTTGAACTTGGATCTCATTGTACATTTTTATTTATGACAGTATAAGATTAACAAAAGTGTTATAAAAATATGATGGTGTACCGTAACGTTAACGTGTTGTCGGCAGAGCCTCGCACTGCGGAGTATGCGGAGTTGGGGAGCGGGCCGCAGCAGGAGCGGACCGCCGCAGAGACCGAGGCGGCGCACGAGCTGCTGTCGCTCGCGCAGGGCCTGCCGCCGCTGCCCCCCCTCCCCCCACCGCCGACACTGGTCACCGTCCTCGAGCCCGCGCCGGCCCCTCTCCTCCCCCTATACACTTACACCATCCAACCCACCAACATCTACATCATCGCCGAAGAACCCCCTCTCCCCGTCTTCACCACCGTACAAACCGTCGCCCCGTTCGAATTCACGAGCATCGAGCCGCAACTCAACTATGTGACGTACCAGCAGCCCGTGGAGCCGCCGCCGCCGCCCCCGCCGCCGCCGGAGCCCGAGCCCGAGTCCAGCGACGACGAGCCGTTGACGCCGGCGCAGCTCGCGCGCGACAGGTACGGCTGCGACGAATGCGGTAAGCGGTACGCGACTTCGTCCAACTTGTCGCGGCACAAGCAGACGCACCGCAGCTTGGACTCGATGTCGGCGAAGCGGTGCGGCGAGTGCGGGAAGGCGTACGTGTCGATGCCGGCGTTGGCTATGCACGTGTTGACGCATCGCATGGGGCACGTGTGCGGCGTGTGCGGTAAGCAGTTCTCGCGGCCGTGGCTGCTGCGCGGACACCTGCGCTCGCACACGGGAGAGAAGCCGTACCGCTGCGCGGCGTGCGGCAAGGCGTTCGCGGACCGCTCCAACCTGCGCGCGCACCTGCAGACGCACTCCTCCGACAAGCAGCACCAGTGCGCGCGCTGCTGCCGCTGGTTCGCGCTCAAGAGTTACCTCAACAAGCACCAGGAGACCGCGTGCGTGCGCGCCGACAAGCCGTGACCGCCGCCGCCCGCCACCGAACATTGCAACGAACGTTTCTCTATGAACTTCTTTACACCTTTATATTCGAACAATATTGTAGCGTAGCAGCTCGTAGTTTCGACGGCGTCGAAGGAAAAATAAGCAATAATAACGTACCTAATAACGATAGGGCTCTTTCCATAATTCTAAATTTAATAAAATTATATATTTTTCAATTATTAGTCCCGAGTCGACGGAATCGTGTCAATTTATGGCAGGAGCCTGTAATGTTACAGCGTAGTGTAATATTTACACGATAATGTATAGTTAAGTTAGCGTCGCACGGGTGGTGTGTGACATTAGATAGTAGTTACGGTGATACGTAGAGACTTAATGAAACCGTCGAGCTGTGGTACAAAGAGAGCAATAAAGTAACGACCGTAGAGTGCCAGTGATAGGCGATAGGCGACGCGCACGGATAGCGTGCGACGCGTAGCGAGTAGCTTAGCGCTAGCGGCCCGGGAGGACCAAACTGTTGCCCGGGCGCAGCCGCCGCCGCGCGCCCGCGGCGCCGCGCCGCTTTGTCTTGATCGTGGACACGGGAGTCTCAGTAATAATCGCATTTTCTCGCAGTCTCATAACTTGGCATGTTCCGCGCGTTGCTCTTTAAATCGCTCACATTCACAAGCTTTGCAGAATTAGCAGTTAAATATTAATTAAACACGACCAAGTATTTTAGAGGCGTTTGGACACGTGCCGCGTATTATGAGCGCCGTGGCGGGCGCTCCGCGGGCCTGCGACGACCACCGGTTGCCGCGGGTGGGCAGGGAGCGCGGGGATCGAAGTTGTTTTCAATTATTAGGCGAAATCCGCCGCCCGGCCGTAGCTCGGTGTCGGCACTAATCGAATTAAGTAATTAACGCAGTAATAAATTAACTCTTTGTGAATTTGTGAGTGCAGAAACGAGTTTAAAGCGCAGTTTGATTGGACTGTATGCGAGCGCCGGCGCGCCGCGGTCAATCAGAATTGCGAATGGGGCGTGTCCGCAAAGCCGGACGAACCGTAGTTACAGCGAATAAAAAACGACTTTATTGTTACGAGCCTAATGTTTAAATCGGATACGATGTAGTCGTAGGGTAAGACTTCTGTTTTTTATCGTTCCCATGCATGTTCTGTAACTACTGTTCTTAATTTATATTCGTGCATTATATTTTCTGTAACAAAAAGTACCCTCGACGATTTTCGGATTTATTGTTTAATTCATTTCACATAACTTTCGGTACGGATGAAGTGAATTGTGACGTTTCCGTAATAGCGGAAGCAATGTCTAGGACGTGTAAAACATATGCGGGTTTTGAAAGAAAGTATTTTTATAGAAAGTTAAAAGTTACGTGGATATTGAATATTTCACAATGTCTTTCCTTTACGGTAGTGTTTGTTAGAATTAGTTTTTACGAAGTATACATGATATTGAATCGTTGATATTTTTACGTTTATACCTAAGCACTCGTGTGTTGTAAGCACTATCCGTCAGCAGATAGCGAGTTTGAATCTTATGTGGATACATTTTAGGTAGGTTTTCCACCTTAGAATTGACCGTTTTGAATAGTGAAACCTACATAGATAATTGATATACATATTTGAAACTGTAATAAAAATTGAATTCATTTAATCTTCATTCGCATAGTTCTGCTGACGGTATGTGCAAGTACGTAAAGTTACGTGTAAGTACTTATTAATATAATGGTTATGGATTATGGTTTGGTGATTGTAAATATACAAATTATCTTAAAAAACTGCAAAGTATACTTGTAGGGAGCTACTTATGTTTTACAATATCTCACCTTATAAATCTTATATTCATCAGCGGGGCTACTACGTAATTCGAAACGCGAAGTTCGTATCGTACCGTCCCTCTCACTCTCGTATTAAATTAAATAATATAAGCGGGACGACAAGATACGAAGTTCGAATTTTGCACCTCGTAGTATAGGGACAGTCCACGAGCTCGCTACGAGAAACGCGGGGCTGCGCAGGGAAAGCCCCCGCACCCCGCCTCACACCCCGCACTCGTCCAGTGCTCTTTCGGGCATGACGCGACAACAATTTCATCTTGCACTTTTTCGATTGATCAATCGATATCGGATTTAATTCGTTTTTAGATTCCTTGGAGCTCGCGCGTGGAGTGCAGGTTCAATCAGTAACAGAAATGGTTCTCTATCGTTTGCCCGACTTTCATTTGCCATAAAGTAGTTTATTTCTGAAATTGTATTTACTTCAGAGTTGATATTAAACTAACCTAACCTACTTGGATTCTATAAGATGACATTAAAAAAAATCCTGAAAACAGCACGGTATGGCAAGTGAAATTCGGGCAAATGAAGTTCGGGCAAGTAAAGGTATACGAGCAGAAATAAATAAGCGGTAGCGGTACTCAAAATGATCTAAACGCTCTCTTATTACTTTGGTAGTAGAGTCGTGTATAGATTATTTTAAGCACCTCTCATGCTCTTCTGGTGCTGGATGTACAACTCGGTACCTCTCACGCAACGTACGGGATACAAAGTAAATGGACAGGTAATTCAAAGAACACTGAAATACAACATAATACGTAAACAGTTTTATTACAACTCGTATCTCCTGAATTTTTCTAATTTAAATATTTTCTAATATGCTCTTTGTGATCGGTATCCTCCTCAATTGACCTATAGCACTTTTTGGTAAAACTTTTAAATTTTCAAGGAAGTTTAGAATAAAAACTTAGAAGACGAACGTACCCTCGAAGGTACCCACATAATTTTTATAATTTTGATGTGTTTACAATTTGTGCAGTCGAGGTAAAAAATATCTTTACACTTTAGTACCCTGTCACCGTAAGCCTGGCAACAATTATATACGAAATTTCATACTTGAAGTCACAGCGATAAGGTGGTAAAGTGGAAACGTAATCCTTGTTCTCGATTGTGTAAAAATATTTACGACCAAATGGAGATACCATACGAGAGTAGAGTAAAAGGAAAACTAATAAAAAATTTACGCTCTTGAGTTAATGTCGAAGCAATTTATTAGGATGTTTGGTAGTTTTGCTCAATATGGTTAAGGTTTTAAGGTAACGTACGAGTGCTCGTCACTGCCCCAATAGTTGGCATCAAGCTTTAATATTGTCGTCTATTGGGCATTAGCGTGTCGAGCACTGGGACACTTACCTTATTTAGTTTAAATTAACCCAGGAGTTGACCCTGCTCTTAAATAAAATAACTTTACTTATATAAGGTAAGAAAAAAAAGTGGCACCTATACCATAACCACAGACCTTATATCGAGATAGACGAAAAGAGCGCTTCAAACAGTATGAGAAACTAGCGTGTCGAATTTTTCGTACCTACGATGACGTCACGAGCGAGATTTAGTGATGGGAAATCAAGACCTCGCGGTGCCGATTCAAAGGCGCGCGGAGCCGATTGAAAGGCGTGCCGCAGCGCGTCTTTTTCAAAGCGCATCGAGCATTTAGGTCTTACAAAACTTTGACCGTGGATCAAACTTTTTACACGCAAGTTAGGTAAACTTAAGGTCTATCTCGATATAAGTTCTGTGACCATAATCGTAGTCTTAATCTGCGAATAGTTTTTTGATTTGAGCCGCCTTACACTACACCGTGTCATACTATGACCGTAATGGGAACGTGTCATTCATAAATATATTATTTTTATTGAAAAGTATGAGACTATGCCCACTAGCACGTTTCTTAACGCATTCACTGTCACCGACGCAAATATGCGTTTTCGGAACTTCGCCCAGTGCCGCTGTCATAATTATTCATACATTTTGAACGCACATGTGCGTCGGTGGCACTAGTGGAAGTCAGGTTTTCTTGCAAGTCTAAACTCGGCTTTATATTCCATGCCTGACATGTTCCTAATACTGTTATGGTATACCTACGGTGTAGTGGGTAGATACCTTTAAGGGCTGACACTAAAAATGTTTTTTTGAACAAAAACCTATCAAAGAAAACCTTATTTATTTTTTACTTTGTATAAGTAAAGAGATAATACTTTATAAGTCTGTTAATAGTTCTAGGCCTATTTTACGAATATATAGAACTCACTATCCACCGGTAAGTAGTTATAGTATATTGTCAATTTCATAATTTTGTCAATTCCTGAGTAATGTTCTCGGTTAGTCGTAATTAATTGCAACACTCTCCCTTTCAGTAATAATCTGATCAAAATAACGCCCTAATTGTGACCTGTAAAGGTTCTAACATTTTCACATTAAGTTGCCACAATATTAACTTCTTATAGCCAGCGGCGTCCTTAGCTTAATATTACTTGTTCATAGTCTTGTATAAAATCTTATCAGAGGCGTCTTTAGCCCATGTAGCTCCCGTGTGCAATTATTATTTTAGCGCCATCTAGGAAGAGCGCGGTCAATATTGAATAGGTATAAAATGCCGCGGCCGGCGCCCCTAACACCGCTGCGCCCGTGTGCAACGCACACCCTGCACTATAGGTAAAGACGCCTCTGCTTATAGCTCACTGTGAACTGTGACGAGGTTATACAAACATGAATCACTTAGGACAGGGCTTGCCTTTAGCTTAATCAGTGCACAAAACTTTTATTGTCTCCTTTCTTGGAGGGCGAGGTAATGTCCGCACGTCAATACGCTATTTGGTATCACGAAACCATTTTCTTACACACCGGTTCTTAAATTACCATAATTAAGTAACGGTATCGAATTAAAACTTCAGAATAAGACTGATAGGAGAGTGGGGCTACCGGCTCGACTGTACTCAACCGGCGCCTACATTCCGCTTCTCATGTCAGTGCATCCTTCTTTAATTGATTGGAAGTGAAAAGGATACATAGATGGAAATGAGAATCGGAAAGCGGGCTTACTATCAAAACAAGTGCGCCATCCCGCTCACTTACTTAGTAATGGAGCGAGACAACGAACTGTTCGGAGTATGATCGAGCTATATCGGAACACCGAATCAATTCGGTATATCGACGCAAGTCTTCCATATGCAACGGTCTCAATTTAGCATGAAAGCGTATTTAAATGTTTGGTCCTGCGTAAACTGGATTGAATGTCTTTGTGGATATACTTTGAAATTTAATTTTAATAAACTGTCATTACATGTTTAAAAATTCGTAACTAATCTGCCAATAGAAAGGAAGGTACCATTTGTAGAATTTTCTGCTTCGATTCAAAGCACACTTTGTTGAAATTACGCGACCAGATTTCCTCGTCATTATACCAGTACAAGTAACACATTTCCACAACTATGCCATGTTTTCGACTGAACTTCGGTCGGGCGTCAGCCGAAGTTCCGCGGCTGCGGGGCTACTACGAAATTCGAAAATCGAAGTTCGTGTCGTTCCGTCCCTTCGGGACTTATACTATTCAATACGAGAGTGAGAGAGACAATACGATACGAACTTCGATTTTCGAATTTCGGAGTAGGCCCTCTGATCACGCCAAAATGTGACGTAAATTACCCAAACATGTAGTTGTTAATGAGGGCTATCGTTTTTTGTCTCACTAGATGGCGCACTGTTGCGTTAGGTTTTTAAGTATGGCTTTCAAAGTCTGTTATTACGGGCGTGAAAACAAAGTTTAGATTAAAATCATATTTAATACACCTTAAAACCGTACCATAAAAATATCGAGCATGCCACAGTGTTGTATAGTCCCCGTTTTGTTGAAAAAAGGGAGGACAAAGGTTTCCCGAATCAGACAAAACACATTTCCAAAACGCATGTTTGCCATGAACTTCGGTCGGGCATAGCAATTTCCGCCTTACACGAAATTAAAATCGAATTGTAGTTCCCCCTATGAGATTTACTATTTCGAGATTTCGGAGACCTACGCTGCACGAACTCTAGTGGCGAATTCATACGCGATAACCCCCATTGAAAACACTTTAGAGGCGTAATCACGCCGAATTTCAGCAGGGCTACTACGAAAATCAAAACTTGAAGGTCGTATCGTACCGTCCCTCTCGCTCTCGTATTAAATAGTATAAGTGTCAGAGGGATCGGACGACACCAACTTCGAGTTTCGAGTTTCGTAGTAGCCCTGCAGTTGCGTAATTTCCATTCTCATGTGTTTCATATCATAACCAGGGATCAAACGGATTAGCGTTATTGTTCGCAATATTGTGGACATGATTCCAAAATCAATAAATTGGTTAATTAATTTTCTTCAAACTATATTCGGATTCCTGGAGACACATGTCCTGGACAATTGACACATGTTCTCAAAAACATTATCTCAATAAAAAGTTAATAAAAGTAGCAGTTGCTATCGTCGGAATAATATAAACTTACCACTGAAAATTTGGAAATAAAAATAATATTGTTTACTTTCTTTAATACGTCCACATTATAACAAATATTTGTGTTATTTATTTACTAGCAATCAAAATTAAATCTCAAGTAAGAAATAATTTCTTTATTGATTATTTAACGAATTTTGGAGTCATGTCCACATTATTGCAAACAATGACGCCAATTATCCGATTACGTTGCGACGTAAAATCTTCGGCAGTTTGCGTAGACATTTTCAACTCTAAAATTTGTGTAAGAAAAATAATGGTAACTTAACATAGCCACGGTATTATAACATTAAATATCTTGCATTGGTTTCGATCTAGTTCACGCAGCCACCTAATTAACTATTAATAATTAAACAGTTCAATTAATCAAAAAATTTGTCAAAGCTTTTATGCTTTGATGAGAATAAAGTTAAAAAAAAATGTCTAGTGGATAATCCGTTAAGAATTGTAAAAGAACGTTTGACTTGAGCGCACCAGCGAAAATATCTCTAAATTAATATACAAGTTAAGTTAGTCGCATATTGTCATTATTGAATTATTAGTTGTCTGTTTACTATCCTTACATGGTTATAAAATGTATCCGAAATATTCCACCAGATGGACAAGTTTGACTGAACACTTCGAGTTTTTCAGGATTTTTCAAATTGATTTTAACAAATGTTGATATATTGGTTGTCGAAAATATGCCGTCTCGTGTCAAAGGAGTGATTTCATATCCAATAAAAACAAATACTGGGGCGTTAAACTTGTTGAATTGTCTGTAGAAATGTTCTGGATGAATTATATAATACCATGTGTACTTATGTTCAATTCATGGTACTTAACTTCCTGAGTCCCGACATTTTTTAACAAACAGAGTGCTTAAGACCTAGCTGTGGTTGACCTGCTTTGTTATGTTGGATATTATTTCAAAATGCTTAGAATTCTTTATTCAATGAACAATTTATGCTTTATAAAGTACATTTGGCCGTTATTCTTAGTGTTAATTGGTCCTTTATAAAGTATGCGACGGCTCAGGAGGGTAAGTACATTCTACACATTGGTAAGTTATTCATACGCCGTCTACATAACACGCACATTAAACTCCTTCACATAGCAAAAACAAAATAATAAGTGAAACGTATTGCACTATACCTAAATACGCGTACACTAGTGTACACCATGTAATTAAGTGAACACCAATAAATATCTGAACCATACACCCGTAATCAATAATAAATATACAGTGTAGTACTAAAATTGTAATTACAAAACTACCGATACAAGAATGTCTGTCGTGCCATTTCACTAGAAATAGATATCTAAACTAAGCAATAGGTGGATTATGGTGAGGATATTGTTATAATTTATTTGATTTAGTGTATTTTACAACACGGTAACAAATATTATACAGGCTGTTCATAATCACATTAATGTACGTAACGTGAGACGATGTTCATCTTGTGCGATTACAGCTGGAAATACAGCCTGTGTACAAGTGAATAAAATGGATATACCCGTGCAATTTAAATGTTAGTACTGTTAATATTAGAATTCTGAACTTCTTAGTAAATAATATCACCTAAGTGTCAACCCTGCATCCCATTTATAGTACTTAGTAAGTTCTAAGTCTAGTCTGTAGTCTTAATATACTTAAAAAGTTTCTTGTACTTAGCTTCGCTGAGTAGCAGCGACATTTAGAGTAACAGGTATTCAGTACTAAGTACTTTTAGTACTTTAGGTTAAGTTACAAAATAAGATGCAATTATTAAGGCAATTTATATTAAATGGGTAGTATTAAGTATTTAGACGTAGTTATTCTGTTTGGACATGCGGGAAGGCTAGAAATTTGTCTGAGTTAGTTGTCATTAAAAATGACTGTGTACTTTAAGTTGTTGATTTGAAAATAATGAACGTGATATTGTACCAAAGTAATAATTTAGTTTTTTTAAGTGGTTCAAACCAGGATCTGTTTTTAATACGTATTAAGTAATAAACACATATTTCGATTACAGCTTGAGCTTCTCAGGCTTGACCGTTTCCAATGTAGGTAACCCAAATATTTTTTGTTTGTAAAAATAATATGAATTTGTATGTTAGGACATATTTGTGAAAGACTGTAAATGTGACTGTTTTTGAGGAGTCAGAAAAACATAACGTAAGGTATTTTATTGACTACTACTAAAATGTTACTTTCTAATACTCGTAAATTAACCTTTCGCTAATTACGATCTATTTCCATTAAACTTCTGCTTAGTCGGTAAGTAATCCTGAGTCTAATTGATTGCAATCACAACAAAATTTAACTTACACAATACCTATATATGAAAATTTATTTCACTCCAGGAAAATTATTCTAATAATAAATAAAAAAATATATCAAAAAGCAATACATTACGTACAATTTTAGAATAATATGTAAGCTATTCAGAAAACGGTATCAAAATTATATTTACTACGACTAATATAAATCAAAATATTTACGATGTCAAATTCATAGAAATAATCGACTAAATAGGTACCTATTACCACATACATCAGTTGTGACATTACAACAAAATTGATATTCCAACCAGAAATCCAAAAATGCATAAAAACGCCAATAACAAACTGTATTGTTACTAGCTATCTATATTATTTTTACAAGCTGTTATTTAATTTACTCTCGTATTTATTTTGTTTGTTTCTAATCTTGCAAGTTAATTTTGATCCACTTCCAGTGGTCGGATTAAAATGTGATATACCTACAATACATGAGTTGGGTGGATCATAATGCAAATAACATAAAAAAGTGAGGCCAGTATAAAACTTGTATTAAAAATGTTTTTTTTTAACAAATAATTATTTGGGTGTTTTCGGCCATGTGCTTGCATCAATCGTGCCATTTGAAACTTCCGTCGTTTCAGTGAATTATAGTGAATACTAAGTATTTTTTTTTATAAAAAATCAGTTGAAATGGCTAAGTAATACGGGGAGGCTTACGGGGAGGGGATGTCAATGTCTAACAATTTAACCCCCAAACCCCCCGCACTCGTTAAAAAAGTTGTAAATAAACTTTCGCAGAACTCACACGCGGTATAAAAGTTTGGTTTTAGAATATTTTTCTTTGATATTAACAGGCGGAACATTTGGTCTTGCGTTAAAATAGCCAATAACCGGTTTCATTTAAAACGTTTGCTTTTTAGGATTCAAACGACATTAATTAAAAACGACGACTTTTTTTCTATGAAACGATGCACAATGAAAAACAGCTCATGTTATTTTTTTCATTAATTGAACGGCTGTGTTGAATTTGCATTGACGCTCGCGACAAATTTTTCAGTATCGAACATGTTTATCAGTTTAACAAATTATGATCTATCTATCCATTATATATTGTAAATTAATCCCTGTTTCCCTTGGCATATACCTTATAAAAGATCTAATCCATTTCATCCATCTTTAAAAAAAATGTCTATTGCTTTGTAGGAATGTTCTTACGGCTTAAAAAAAAACGAAATGATTATATAAACTTTTCTAATGTACACTTAGCGCGTAAAATTAGAACCCGCTTGGGACTACGAGCTCAATCCCTCTAAATACGAATGGAGCCCGTGTTTTGCTGTAGGATGTAACTTAACATTCCCCACCAATGTTGCCTCTCAAATTTTCTTGGTAAAGCCACCTCCTGTCATGAGTGCTTTGTGGCCGCGATATTTCCGCAGTTTTCAATATGACCAACAAAAAAACAGGCCATGTGCATGTCGTACTCGGGTACTGAGTGTTCCGTACAAATTTAAAATTTAGCTCGAGTTTAGCTCGACATGTTTAGGGCTAATCCGTAGCCCTTCGTCTTCGGAGCAACGCGACTCATCGGCTGCTGCAACACGCGAAAGGCTACGGCATGCGAAGGGCTACGGATTAGCCCGAAACATGTCTAGCTAAACTCGATTTAAGACGTGAGTTATCCGGGTCAATATATTTAAATATATGTGTACCTAAATACTGGGTGTTTCTATGAAAAACAGTTTTTTTTTTGAGAATGCGTTTCAAGACCATTTTTGTTTACTTGTGTTACTCTTTGCCTTTCGATACCCTGCAGATTATGATACCTACCTACATATGGTTTAAAAAAAAGCACTCGCATAAGAATGTTTGTTTTGATCGTGTGAGGCATGATTCTGGTAAAACGAACGAAACGAAATTTGTTTTTTTTTTTTCGGTTGCAAGAATAGTCTCTTAAATATTACCTAATTACAATTTGATACTTCCACGCATTAATCCAACAAAAGTGAGCCAATAATGGGTTCTTTTCCTTTTAAGCTACGGAACCCTAGAAATAGCCGGCGCTTTGATGTGACAGATTTTTTAATAAAATGAACACGAAACTGCGGCCGAAGCATCCACTTGCACCGAAATTGTGGACGTATTTTTCGTACGGTATTTTATAGTCATGTGATCGGATTTTTACTTTTATTTGACAAGTATTCTGTTAGTTTAGAGGTTTAGAAGCTTCGGTGAAATTTTTTTGCAACAGCGAGCCAGATGAATTTAACAGTTTTGTGAGAGAGCTCGTCACTGTCCCAATAGTTGGCATCTATAATCTTATGTCATTAGCAATAGAGATTGATTTACTTATATTTTCGTGATATTTAACATATTTTGGATCATTATTCGAGTGTTCCTACCGCCTAAATTATCGTGGTCACATTTTTTATGAATTGGGTATAAAATTTGAATTTTTTGACATTTTTGATTATTTCTTAGACGTTCTGTACTTCTACCAGAAAGGATTGGCCACACCGCTGCTTAAATAACGTTACGACTTTTGGTAGAGAGCATGCGGTAAAGTCCTGAGTCCTGACGTTTAAGGCACGTCACTGCGATTCCGCACCGTTTGCGTAGGTATTTTAAGCAGCGGTGTGGCGAGCATGCGATAAAAACGGCGCGCATACGGTGCGTCACTGCGATTCCATACCGTCACCGTTTTTTAAGCAGCGGTGTGGTCGTGGCCTAACCCGGAAACTGTAACGGAATCATCGACCATGTCAAAAAAATGTGTCAACGTAAATCAAATAAAATAAACGCTCAAATAATGACCTTTTCATGTCAAGACTTTAGCTGTTAATAAAGATGACAGTTTAGGTATTATTTTTAACGATTGATTCACATCAGATTTTTCAAGCCAACGGTTTACCTTTAAAGCGGAATTCAAGCCATTTGACTATAACAAAAATTAGCACTGCAAAGCTTAATATTTTGAAAATAGAGCCCGAAATCTAACAACGGTTTCAGCAAACCTGAAATATTAAGAGACCTAACCAAAGATACCCCACTTCACGAGTAGGTGTAACACATTTTTTTTAAATAACATCTGAATGGTTAGTATATAAATGCCGATGATGCTAAATTGCCCCCGTACCAAGACACAGCGGTAACACCGCCATGTCCGATACACTGATTGTCACTGATTTATCGATTAAACTTTGAGCATCAATAAATTGTCTAAATTCAAGTTATTTAAAAATGTTACAACACGAAAGTAACTTATTATGCGAGTCTAATCGAACCCTGGATTTTAAGGCCCAAATGGGGTCAGACACCTGCTGTATATTTTAACTACTTCATAGATTCAAACTACGGCTTTCATTTGCCAATGCTTAATAAGGACCTATACCTATAACATTCAAACAGTTATAGAACTGAATACTTACGAACAGAAAATAAACAATAATGAAATTACTAATTTAATTGTAGACCAATTAGAAGTATTTAAATTATTTTAAATATTGCCACTATCGAAAAGCCTCGTATCGCAAATCATTATGTAAACTAAACTGAACTCTAAAGCAGGCAGGGTAAAGCTTAATAAAATTACCGATGTTGTCTCTTATTAAAGTAGTGACGATATAAACGTGACAACAATAATTATCACCAAATGATGTAAATTTCCGTTTAAAAGTAATTGTGAGATAGTTTTACTTCCAGTGTTTACATTGAGATTTGGCACGGATACGTACTGGTTATTAGGACGACAATACAAGGACAGTTTTAGCAAAAATGCTTGACTTGAAAAATATTTTTTTAACTAAAGAGTATTCTGGCAGTTCGCTTGACAAAGTAACAACAAGTTTAATGCCACCCGAACTTAATCGAACGATACACCGCTGTATTTGGTGGACAAAAAGGTTAACTATTCTTATGCAGTTCATTTTAACCCTCCGCTCCAGAAGAATTTGCGGTTTCAACTCTACTCAGTATTTAATTCTTAAATTAAAAATAGCATTTTCTTGTTTAAAACATAGAGTATCCTTTCGTCCGCTTAAACATAGTTCCTTTTTAACGGCCTCTTCTTAGCAAAAAGCGGGAAAAAGGGCCACAACTAAACACTGCGGGACCTCTGTTTAGAGAGAAAATTACTGGCCATGACAACCCTTTGTGTCGGTCCAGGTGGCACTACGTGACAGATTTAAAGTCAAAGTTGGTCTGGCGCGGTGTTTTTTAACTTGTGTACTAAGGATGCTTTTACTTTTAGGTCGACCGTTAAACGTAAGCATCAACTTATGACTGTTTTATTACACCAGAGGCCGTATTGCCTAACGTTTCTGAAGCTCGTGACCGCAATCAAATGACAGTTTTTGTATGCGAAATCTGTCATTTGATTGCGATCGCAAGCATCAGTAACGTTAGGCAATATGGCCTCAGCTCTGCGGCGAGTATTTTAAAGATTACATAAAACTGAACTGACTCCAAAAAAACATGAATATAATTTTCTACTGCTCTGTTTGAAGTCGGTGCCTCAGCTATTTAGTGTCACTAACCTAAGTTCCCTGGATTTCCCCGAGATGTACTCGTCAGATCCTGACTTGGCGACAGTTCGACCTCATTAGACGTATTTACATTCCAAAAAAAGACTATTCGATTTTTAATTGACGGTAACTAACATGAAGAAAAAAATCTCCTTTTTTTGAAGTTGATTAATTTTTTGTAATTAATTTCTCGCCTATTTATCAAAATGATTAAAGTTTTGCAGTGTAAAATATGCAGAAATGCTACTAACTATTTCACTCAGTATGTACGTAAAAATGACAATCAACTGGTGTAATTTGAACTTCAATAGACTTACTTCTAAAAGAGACAATTAATCAATTAATTTACGAAAGCCGAAAGTTGAGATTATAACTGTTATGTATTGAATGCTTTTGGCTTAGATTTTATATCTGACCCTTACGTTTTATATCTGACCTGTTACTTTTGGTATTATTGATGGATGATCTAAGTCGAAATTCGTATGAGAATTATTTGCATACTTTGAAGTTTATATGACTTTTATATGACATTACTGAATGCCACCATATATTTTTTATTCACTTAGTTTAATGATATAACCGAAACTAACTTACAAATCTTTCTTCGATGTACGACAACGAAAAATTGAGAATAAAAAAGCTTAAGTATTTTTATATATATTGAATAAGACATTATTTTGGGCATTTTAAAAATTACAACGACACTACTGGGAAATATATAAGACGCTCTTTATAATAATATTTATAAGTCTTATGGACGATCTGAATAAAAAATATTTATTCTATAAATTGCAAATTATCACAGAATGACAAAAATATAATGAATATGAAACAAAATTAAACCGTATTAATGAACCTATTAATAATAATATAGTACTTATACATACATTATACGTGACTGCATGTTTTTATAAGAGTCCCACATTTAACACGTAGGCATTATAATTGTATAAAAGTAGCATAAGCAAACTAAATCATACAGCGGGCATCGGGATAGGAATGAAAATAGATTTACACAATGATTTAAAGATTCGTTTTTGTCTTCACTCACTGATAAAATACAGAGTCCCACGCCTGTGCCACATGGAGCGAAAGTACCTACAGATGATAATGTTTTTAAATCGTATTTTGTCGGATTACTTTGTATTTATCTTGCTCTCTCAATTAACTCAAGTAAACTAGTTAAATACGAACGTTAGATAAATACGAACTTTTCCGACAAAATGATGGCGATCCCGGGAATGAAGCCCGAGAATCGAACCCACCCAAAGGTAAAAAAGCACCCGTATTAATTTTTCTGAAATTATAAATCAAAAATTTCATGGGCTTACTTTTGTTTAACATATTATTTTCGAAAAAAAAACACATGATTAAGCCCATGATCGGTATGATTAAGACATGGAAATAAAAAAACTTTGCATGCAGTTTAAATTGTTTTCTTAATCAAAATGAAGTTTCCTTTCAGTGCAATTTGTCTATCTACAATAGTAAGAAACATTACATACCTCTTGTGGCGTTGCCGTGGGACTCCTGTTTACTCACTCAATAGTTATTTAATGAGAGAATAAAGACAAATCGTGTGTTTTATGATTATTTAAGAAACCAAAATAATCAAAAAAGTTATAAACTTACAATTTATTTTCATTAACAATTGGAAAATCTAGTAAAAAAACACGTTTTCAAGTATTAGGTACATATAACTTTATGTTAAATATGCTTTTTGTAATGATGTCTTATTATAACTGTAAATTATCAGTTGAAAATATCTTTTCTGACTCTATTTAATTTACCAAAACATTTTATAAAATAAGTAGCACATATATTTCAAACTATCTCATTTCTTAATCATAAGTCAGACAATTCAAATTACGATAACATTTCGGTATTTGTTATAAAAATAAGTCTGTTAATAAGACCCCGTTCCCACTAGTTGGGTGTCCGATTTGTAACTAAATAACTCGGTAATATGTTGTCGGATAAATGTAATCTTGCTTTGGAGGATAATTACTTTATTGACAACTAGATGTCGCTGTACTTCAAAAGAAGCTAGATAACGTTTCGCTGACTATAAATCTACCGGGTAGGCCCTCTAACTCGAGTAAATAAATAAAAACATAGATCGTACTCGTCAAATCGAACAACATGAGTTCAGCTACTTTTAAAAATAATTAGTTTTTAATTCTATAGACGTAAGTGTCCCTAAGGCTGCATTTCCATCAGAGATGTGCGAGAATTTGTTGCAGGAATGTGTTTTTCATGAACCAATAGAAACGCTTAGGTACCTCGCCCTCTCCGCTCAGCTGTTTCCACCAGAGCGGTGCTGTGCGAGGATAGGTAAATGAAGCGTTCATAAAAAACACATTTCTCGCAATACATCCTCGCACATCTCTGGTGGAAACGGAGCCTTAGGGACACTTACGTCATTTGACAAACATTGGTAAGTGTCTGCGACAGTTTGGACTTGGAGTTTCTTTTTTCTGATAGTATTTATTCTTATTTTGTATTCGATAACAGTACTAAGTACCCTATTTCCAAATATTGTACTCGTAACATTATATAGTTTTGTCGGTCTGTAAGTTCGCACTGATTTATGTACTGTACCTACATTACGACGCGTACAATATCAAGCAATAACTGTGAACTGCTTACAAGTAATATTAGAAGTAATTCGATTTAATAAAATTGTAGCAAACTTATGTGTTGTTTTATTTATAACTAACCTGAACACGCAGGTTCTACGCAATAGGTAAAATTGCTACTGATAATAAATAATAATAGGATAAAGAAAATATTATTCTATTTAATATGTCAGTTAAATTATCAGAAAATCTTATCATGTCTTAAATGCAATGTTTAACTATGTGACTGTTTGTTGCCTTAATAAATAAAAAAAAAAATCAGATATCAATTTTTTTTCATTTCAAAAATTACGATTATATAATTCAATGTTCTTAATTATAAAAGTAAACAAAACAAAGTAAAAATTTAAATTACGTGGGTTGCATATTACACAAACTATTGCTTTTTTAAATTGGGATAAAGAGTTCTCCATACAAAATGAATCCCAAACTATTTTGCCGGCGCGTCCGTCCCCCGTAGTGTTTCCGGTGCGTTCCCGTTCGGTCGCTTCCGCTGCGGCTTGTTCTCGCTGCGGCCAAACGATAATTTATGACACGCGGATATTACCTTGAATAATTAGTTACACGGCGTAGCGGTGCTACGCGGCATTTGCTACGCGGCGTAGCGGCTACGAGGCGACAGACGCGACCGTTTAGAAAGAAAGATAGAAAGAAAAAACATTTATAGCTTATAAAAAAACCACATATTAATAAGAAGGTACATGCTCAGCTATGATTTAATGTCATTCATGTTGTTTTTTAGGGTTCCGTAGTCAACTAGGAACCCTTATAGTTTCGCCATGTCTGTCCGCGGCTAAGCTCTGAGACCGTTAGTACTAGAAATCTGTAATTTGGCATGAATATACATATCAGTCACGCCGACAAAGTGGTAGAATAAAAAAGGTTTTTTTAGGGTACCTTCCATAGACGTAAAGTGGGGATCATTTTTTTTCTCGACTAAACCTATAGTGTGGGGTAAAACCATTGTGGGGTAGTATATCAGATTTACAAGGAAAATTATAACGACTAAGATTGCTTGAGAATTAGTTGTAGTTTCAGAATAAATAGCAGCATAAGGTATAAAATATATCTAAATTTGGAAGATTCCGTACACAGTACGAAATCCTTAGAAAAATATTGCTTGATTTTTTCGTACGGAACCCTATCTTGGGCGTGTCCGACACGCTCTTGGCCGGTTTTTTATAGCTTGTGTTCTTGGCGCATTCAGCTAAACGGGGACACGTAATCAGATATGGTCTGATATGGATAATATGGGTGAAGTTGTTTTTAATAGCAAATTCTTTGTTGTTTAATAGTTTCTTAAACACGAATGTCAAAAAAACTTCTCATGCTCGTAAAGTTCGTGTTTATGCTGGATCTAGGCGACATAAAATGACTTTTTATGCTCTAGTGCATAAAGTAAAACTTTGTGTCAACCGCCACAAACAAAAAAATCCACACATATTTTTTGAGAATTCTTAATTTATATAAAAATAAAAAAACAATTAAAGTAAATCAATCATCATCATCATCATCTCAGCCGCAGGACGTCCACTGTTGGACCTAAGGCCTCCCCCATAAATATATCTATAACTATGCTATTTGACGGTATAAAAACTATCCTATGTTCTTCCCCGGGACTCAAACTATCTGTATACCGAATTTCATCTAAATCGGTTCCGTGGTTTAGACGTGATGAAGTAACAAACATCCAAACCTACATCTTCACAAACTTTCACGTTTACCATATTAGTAGGAAGGATTACTACATGATTGATTCGAGAAAAGGGAGAGCAGGAGTTGTACTGCAAATTGCTTGCAATAACATTTCGGTTCCATTTTTAGTTCATCTCTTCTAATATTAAACTGTCGTTTTGCTCAACTAGACATGACATGATATTAAAATTGAAGTGTATTTTTGCAGCTGTGTAGTATACGACGCTCTATAAGAAAAATAACAAATTGGCTCCGTGATAATTTCTAAAAATCCCCTGGGTCTCATGGTCTACAAAAGTATTTCTGTCAACATTCTCCTGTTTCAGTGCGTTGTGGGTATGTTTCTTATTTATTTGCATATATTTTCCAAGTACATACTCAATCAAATGTGCAGAATAGCGCAACATAATTTTATGCGACATATTAAACAGGAGACTGTCAAATCGCGTATAAGACACACGCAAAAATATGTATACACGACTTTATGCACTTAACATTAAGGTCGTGTATACATATTTTTGTAACTTTGGCCGTGTCTTCTTTGCACTTGACTAATAATATTGCAAATATGCCTTGTATTTATTATACTGACGCAATGTTACACGATCAAATTAAAACAGTAGTGAAAAAATTGAAACAAATCTAGCTGGAATACTTATTCGCAATAATTATTTATTATTTTTGTCTGTATTTATAAGCGACTTCAATTTTGACTTAATATGTATAATCTTTTTTTTTTTTTGTTATTATTGTTTTATTGTACTCGCATGACATTTTTTATTATTTATTTTTGATTGAATTGTGTTCCAATGTATTCTTATTTTTTTATCAAATTCTATTTTAATCTGTGACTATTTAATTATATATATTTTTTTTTAAGTACCAAATTTTAAACATTGTAATGGACATCTCGCATTTATGGTCAATGACATGTGCTCCGTAATTGTCATGTATATTGGAATAAAGTACCTTTAAATAGTTTATAATATGGCTCAAAGTGTAATATACATGATGTGGATGTACTTTCTAAATAAATAAATAAATAGTTCTTTCGTCAGTAGCTTAACAGTATTACTGTCTATTTTATCGCAGACCCGTCATAAGCTGGGATTTAAGGAATTTGCAAAGGAATAAGAAAAAAAATAATAGCATTAATACTATTAAACGAACTAGAGGGCATAATCCATCTAGCGCATCATTGAATGCATCAAAGCTAATATAGGACGGCATGTCACAATGAACGCAGCGGGTCAAAGCAAATGAATTTATTATGCGATACCAGGCCACAATCGCATAGTACAATGTTTCCACTGGTTGCTCGTGTGTAAGGTGGACAGCGGCAAAGTTTGCTCGGCGTGTTGCTCATCGATCGAGGTGCGCGCGCAGCGAGCGCGGCGTATATAAGACGCGGGCCGCTCGCGCCGCCGTCACTGTCGTATCAGACCGCGTTGCCGCTCGCCCGGGGCGTTTTCTTTCTTCTCTGTCTACTTGTCTTCTATGCGGGCGCGTGGGGGCTGATGCCGGCGCCGCGATGCCGCGCTGCCTCATGGCTAAGAAGTGGAAGGGTGCTCCGGCGGTGGCCGAGGACACCGACGAGGAGATCGACGTCGTGGGGGAGGGGCGCGGCCGCAGTCCCGCGCTCGCGGCCACCGCGCCCGGCCCTCCGCCCCGCGATCCCGAACCGACGCTCCTCTACAACGGTACGTCTTAGCTTTACTTGGCGAATGCGAACGTTATCCAACAATCCAAAAACATACTAAAAACACCTGTCTAAATAAGATCATTGGATACACCAGCGTTGTGTCGCTTGTAGAAGTACAATATTTCGTCGCGCACGCTTTTAGAGTACGCAGAAGTCAAATTGCGGTCACAACACGACGCAGTTTTCGGTTTACCTCGAAAACTAGAATATAAGCAGTGGAAACACCGTAATCTTTTATCGAGTATTAGTATACGCAGCAACTACCCCGACCTACTAATGACCCGAAAATACTTTAGATGACTATACGAAAGCACAGAACATGGAGTGATTGGAAATTTGGGTTACAGGCAAAACTATTGATAAAAGTAACTCTTGTTCATGTACATAGTACAAGTAATGGCTCTACATAGAATTTGACGTTTTATATCAAGCGTATTATACTTATAAACTATTACTTGCAAGAAGCTTTCGTAAGTTTTTCATTTATGTTTACTGAATTATGAAGATGTAAGAGTTTACAAAAACCTGAACTAGAACAATTTACAATACAATACAATACAAATATTCTTTATTGCCCACCACAAATCAGTACATAAAATCTATATATTACACATCTCATCGCGATCTCTTTTAGACAACCATTTGGGTACATAGATCTTAAGATTATGTCAACATCGTAGGTTGCGGACACAGAAACAAAAAACAAGAAGAACTACTTGATGTTGTTAGTAGGACCCAATAACAATTTTTAACTTAAATTATATCAGTTTGTCATTTTGTGTCTTATTATTATCAATACATCCACATTCAGTTGCTACAAAAACTTAGTAATTACACATTAAGTAAATACTATAGGTATCCAAATTAGTGTACGGTTAGAAAATTCCTTGGCACAATAGTAGATTGTACAACAAGGGCATAAAATGAGCCATTTTACCCATGGCGTTCATATAGCCAACCGAGCCGCTACGGCGAGGGTGGATAGACACGTCGAGGGGAAAATGGGTTTAATGGTTGAGTTTTACACTCTTTTTTTCATTTCGATTGAGGGGAAATCAAATAGCAACAGTGGAAACAATTGTTCACTTGCTAGGTACCTTTCATTTTTCATGGATTTCTTTAAAATTATAATGTTTTAGTTTTATTGATTTATTTTGATTGATGTTCAGTTTTACATAAAATAAAAATTATTAAAAAAATATAAAGAAACTTTTTTGTTTGTGGCTGTTGACACCTGATTACCTTGCCTTGGTCTTAGCGAAGATTTTACTTTATGCACTAGAGCATTAAAGGTAATTTTATGTCGCCTAGATCCAGCATAAATACCAACTTTACGAGCATGAGAAGTGAAAAAGAATTTGTTTGTTTGTTTGTTGAAAATAAACAAACACGACAGCTTCAAAGTAATCTTGTTAAATACAAAAAGCCGTTACTTTGGTGTTTGTTATCAGTTAATGAGACATATTATTATGCACCAAATAAGGCCCACACGTCCGTACTGTTAGCCGTTTGTATGGAGACTGAGGGTAGATTGACAAAAGGCTTCTAAAGGCACATAAAACACAGTTTTTGTAAGGTCTTTGCCGCGCTGAACTTTAAGCCGAGTTTAGACTTTCAAGAAAAATCTTCTTGCAAAAAAACTTAGATTTAGTTTCCATTTTATAATAATAGCTAATAGTATTTCTACCTCCTTTAATATATTTAGGTAATAGCTTTCCGTCCACGACTTTGTCCGCGTTGACTACATTAACGCGTCAAACAATACTTTCTAGCGTAAAAGTAGCGCACCTATGTAATTTTAATCGCAATCGACCAAGTAAATAAGCCGTGAAAACAAACGAATAAATAATTTATTGAATCAGGCGATAATTTGCGGAGGTCCATGTTAATAAACTACGAGTATAAACAATTACTTTGATCACTCGCGATACCTACGTCCATGCAACAATGATGTGTCTCATCTTAACATAAAGTACCGTGGTGAACGGTTGTCTTGCTCTGATGATGAACTCTGATAGAGTTCGAAACGCGTCAGCGTAGTATGATTGTTGGGTTTTGTGATTTGTGTACGTGCTTGCAGTGTCATCATCATGTCAACCGAAAGGCGTCCACTGCTGGACATAGGCCTCCCCCAAGGCTCTCGAGTCAGACGGTCTTGTGCTTTCTGCATCCACCGCGATCCCGTACCGTCCCTCTCACTCTCGTATTAAATAATATTAGTGTCAGCAGGACAGCAAGATACGAAGTTCGAATTTTGCACCTCGGAGTATAGGCCCTGTGTTCACGAGGACTAGAGGCTCAAAGACACTTGGCAATAAGAGAAAGCAACTTACAAACGTTAAATGCCGGAGGATGAGAGCGAGAACCTGCACGTAAAGCCTTTTTCATCACACTTGCTCGTAAACAGTGTTGAAACATGCAGACTACCTTGCTTGCAACCCCCCAAATAAAACCCTCGACCTTAATGTGCTTGTCATGAAACCCGTGGTCGGTAAATGAGTCATTGCCCGTACTAATTTTGTTGTCATGAAGCCCAAGGTCGGTAAATGAGTGTGATACTGCATGGCGTGCAGGAGCGCGGCGCGCGCACGTGGGGCACATGCACTGCCAAGAGCGCAGTCAGCGGTATCGGCAATTATTTAAAAAATATTAGTTTTTCTTTTACAAATATACAATTTTACTCGCAAATATGATGAAAAACATTGTCTGTCGCACGGGCGGTACTAGAATTACGAACATCGACTCATTAAAATTCTAATAAACTCTCGTTCGTAATTCCTTGCTTACCGCCCTTAAGACACAATGTACTATTCGACGTCGTAAAAAAGGAAGTACCACTAGATTGAGGTACAGCCAAGGAAATTAATTTACGTCTCAGGGTGGAACCTTTTCATAATCATTTTAGTCATGTTTTCTTTAGCAGATGTATGGAATGTCAATATGACATTAGTAGCACAAAGGTTCCACCCTGGGTAGTGAATTGAATAATTTCCATGAATGTACGTTGATAATTGACCACTCTTACTTTTCTCTTAAACATATGCCAAAAGTATTTAATTTAGTTTTTTTAACCGACATCAAAAAAGGAGGAGGTTCTATGTTCCAATTTTTTTTAATGTATGTTCACCGATTACTCAGCCAATTGTGGACCGATTTTCAAAATTCTTTTTTTATTCGAAAGAGTATTCTTCTGAGGTGAAGTCAAGATCTGATGATGGGATCCTAGGGAAATCGAGGGCTAACCTCAAATTTTATAGGCACACCTATGGCGATTTTGGCTTCTTTTAGCATTAAGATGAGCATTTATATTCAGAAAGTATCATTTGGTAAACTGGACCTTATGAAGAAGACCGTAGATGACCAATGGAACTCATCAAAGCTAAGTAATGCTCGCTCGTCTATTAACGATCATGTTTAATATACCTAGATAAGCGACTAAGAAGAAACTTTAAGTTAATGAATCTTTCAAACTGATCTGATACTGAAGACAGAAGGTAGGCAACGGAAGTCTGTTATGAAACAACGTAACTAAGTCGTGTTTGGGCTTAATGGAATCTTTGTGAAATGTACTTTGGCTACGAATCACTAAAAAGTGAGAAATAAAAAAAATAACAAAAAAGTAAATACGACCCAGCAGGAGGGATTGAAACCCATAGTATGTAGGTGAGGTAGACGACTATTGTCCCACTCCTGCTGGGTCGTGCTGAGTCACCGACTTCGAGCTACATAGTACGTACATAGAAAAATATTTTCAAGGGTTTTGTAGTCGCTTCCATTTTTTGTTATTTTTTTGGAGTCGGTTTTACTTTTTTTTAATTTTTTTTAATTTACATTTTGGATTCTTTTAAAAAAAATGTGTGATTTTCAGGATCACTTTAGAAGCGGTAATGTATAAAATCACACAACTTCAAATAAACGTGAAAAAATGTGCATTTTTCAAAAATCTGTAATTGGATGTTGGGAGTGTGGAAAAAATAAACGTTATGTGGCAGCCCTATGCTTAAGTGTGGTATGAGCACCGCAATGTCTGAGTTTAGAACGTCCTTCAATGAGAGTGTCGCTTCTATCCGGTGTATTAATTTTTATGTTTGCTGTTTAGTAGATAGGTGATTCGAGATACGTGACCAGGACCAACCTTACAACCTCAGTAATTGATAATGGATCCTTCGCAATCATATTTAAGTAAAACCCCTACACTTAATCACAGCAACATTAAAAAAAACGTTAATCTCACTAATACTGGTACAATATAGTAGCTTTAACTCATCCGGTAGGTAAATCCTGCTCACGTCTCCTGAATCGTCGCGTAAACATATGCTTTGCCAAAATGCGATTGCTTCATTATTAGCGAATTGGATTATAATCAATTAGAATAAAATTCTGCAAATGCGAGGTTTTATTTTTAATTAATTAAATACCTTTTTTTCGTCCTCTTCAATCTTGAGCTACCCAATGCTGAGTAAAGGTTCCATTTAAGCTAATTTTGTACAGACACATAAATACCTCCCAGTGCTGGACACAGGCCTCCTCTCAGAATGGGAACGCTTGAACTGTAGTCTCCAGCCCTAATACAGATTGAGAAGAACAGTTTAAATTAAATTGTAGGAAAAATTCAATGGTCAATACAGTAATAGAACAAAGATCAAACGATCTCCTAACTATCTAGGTCTTATAAAATTACCTACTTAATGCTAAATCATCATTAAATATTGCTCTCATTTTAGTTCAAAAGTGAAAATTATCACGTTATACGGCTTTTTTAAATACTTATGCTCAGGAAAAATCAATCACTTTAAAAAGAAGAGACTAAGTTATACATATACGGATGACCCAGTTCTTTGCAGGCCTTGGACAGCAATATAAGTAAGAAAATACGTTCTTTACCAAACCGTCCAAGTATTCTAATAACAATGACTTTAAATACGAGTATCCTTATACACCCAGCTGGCAGGCGTAGTTAGGCGTGGTCAACACAGTTTTTCCTTTGTATCTGTAAAATCTATAAATAAAATCTACAGCTCAAATAAAATTTTGGACTGGTTGCATACTGGTTAATGAAATTAAATACTTACAGTTGAGTTCATAAACTTGTGAGCAAAAATTTGATCAAATATATTTGAACACGCTTCTATTCCGTTAACAATAGAGGTTCAGATATTTTTGATCAAATTTTTGCTCATAAGTTTAAGGACGCGATTGTTCGTACTCGCAGAGCTGTGATTTTCTATAACTCTACTCGTATTTATTCAGAACCGATTTTCCATTTTGGAAATACAAATTAATAAAAAATCGAAATCCAACTAAAAGTGGTAAAAAATTGTGTAACGTTGCAAAACTAAGAGAGATTGAGAGTCGCCATTTTCTGCTAATTTTCTTCATTTTCAAAGTCCTCGCCTTTTTACGCTTAATTTTCGATGTTCTAATATCATTTGATCTCTTTTAACGCTTATAATATTAATCGGGAACACCATAACGTTATGCCGTCGTTCTTGGCAACTCATAAACAGAGCAGATAAACCCACGAGCAGCTATTAATGCGTAATGGCTTGTGAGATCCAATCCTTGGTTTACGAGGGATGTATCGTACCTATTGATTGCGTGGAGGCACTTTAAAAGGTAATGTACACTATTTTTGTACAACGTTTCACAGAGGAAGACATTGTTATCCCACTTGTTCGAAAATCGAATTGGTTCTTCAATAAGTGCGAGCAAAGTAAGGCTTTTCTTTAAGAGAATTTGACATTTGAATTTAGAATATGAATTATGAGTGTTACGCGACACAACTAAAGAGATAAATTGTATGAATGAGGTAAATGAAAACTAAAGGTAATAAATAAATTAATTAACATAATATTAATAATTAATTGAACAATACTAGATACTGTTATAAACCAAATTTGATTCGAATTCTACTAACCGTTCTACTTAGTACTAAATATACACAAACAGTCACAAATCTTTCGCATTTAAAGTACTACTCACTATTTAAACGAACGTGCATTGTGCAGCCAAAATGTAACTTTTCAGACGAATAAAGCTCCATGTCATTTTGAGTGTCAACTCTTGGCGTTTTAAGGTTATCTGGCGAGCGCAGTGCTGGCAACCGAGCGCTCAAAAACTTGCCCGATAAGTGCACGATAACTGTTTGACATTAAGGGGCTGTTTCACCATCCATTGATTAATGTAACTGGCGGTTAGGTGTGATGCCGTCTCTATTTGTTTTGTTCGAATAGACGAAGACGGCAT
Organism: Choristoneura fumiferana; assembly: GCF_025370935.1. Lineage (NCBI taxonomy): Eukaryota > Metazoa > Arthropoda > Insecta > Lepidoptera > Tortricidae > Choristoneura > Choristoneura fumiferana. The sequence continues at coordinate 40,012,810 of NC_133472.1, read as the reverse complement.
CACATTTAACCGTCGGTTAACGCTAATCAATGGATGGTGAAACCGCCCCTAAACTAAGTATTTTATTCGGTACTAGAGGAGCAATGGGACTCTTTTGAAATAATTATAACCTAACCAACTGAGAAAAGTTCGGAACCTCCGACCTTGCCACTTTTAAGTTCAATATCTCAAAAATGGTTGAATCGATTTGAATGAAACTTAGCTAAGAACCATCTCGATTAAAACTAGCTTTCGATTTAAGAAAAACGCGTCAAAATCGGTACAGTTTAAAAAAAAAACATAAATTATATCGTAAGATAATTTATGTTTTCTAAAATGACTTTCTGCCAATCCTTTCAATTTAAATAAATAAAATAAATATCATGGGACACTTGACACCAATTGACCTAGTCCCAAACTAAGCAAAGCTTGTACTATGGATACTAGGCAACGGATAAACATACTTATATAGATAAATACATACTTAAATACATATTAAACACCCAAGACCCGAGAACAAACATTCGAATTATTCATACAAATATTTGCCCCGGCCGGGAATGGAACCCGGGACCTCGAGCTTCGTAGTCAGGTTCTCTAACCACTTGGCCATCTGGTCGTCTAATTATGGTCTTTCCGAAAGCACTGGTAGTTTAAAAAAGTGATCCGTAAAAGAATCCTTTGCGGCCTGTTTACAGAATAATAAAAATTAAAACACGTGCCGGAGAAATTACTGGCACTTGAGGTATCCCATCTTAGGCCTCTTGGTTGGAAACGTTTCTGCAAATGGGCGGTGGTGATCTTTTACCATCAGGAGACCCACTTGCTCGTTTGCCATCCAGTCGAAAAAAAAAGTTTTGATTTTACGGGGTACGTAGCAATGAATATAATATACTATCATAAGGCAGCAGGGCTACTACGAAACTCGAAACTCGAAGTTCGTGTCGTGCGGGACCTCGTATTAAATAGTATAAGTGTCAGAGGGACCGCACGATACGAACTTCGAGTTTCGAGTTTCGTAGTAGCCCTGCAGACTCGAATGTCAATTGCACGAGTTCGCGCTCGGCCGAGCGGACGGTGTCCGACACACGCGTATTTAACCCGTTTCTGCCGGTTATGCGCAGGGCCGCTACTACAAAATTCGAAAATCGAAGTTCGTATTGTACCATCCCTCTCAATCTCGTATTAAATAATATTAGCGTCAGCGGGACAGCAAGATACGAACTTCGATTTTCAAATTTCGTAGTACCACCAGCAGGGCTACTACGAAACTCGTAACTCCAAGTTCGTATCGTACCGTCCCTCTCGCTCTCGTATTAAATAGTGTAAGTGTCACCAGGACCGCACGAGACGAACTTCGAGTTTCGAGTTTCGTAGTAGCCCTGCAGGGCCAATTTTCGAAATAAGCCCCGTGGAAATATCATTCGAGAGGTTTGAAAAAATAAGCAAAGTGCATCGGAGTCATTGACTCCAGTTGGTTTAATGCTCTAAGATGAACATGAGTAAGTAATATGACAAACCGAGTTGTGGAAGAAATTCCGGGAAAATTCTAAAATAGCTGTTGAAAGTGTACTGCGTCAAACCTGTTTGTTGCAATTTGAATGAAAACATCTGCATCTGAAAGCATCTGCTGTAATAATCAAAGTATCAGTCGGCTGTCATTTACACTTACTTGGGCCGATCAACTATGTTACCGACACTTTGGGCGTCTCCTGCGTTACCAAAATTGTCTCATGGCGTTACCAAAAATCGTACTTCCAACAAGATATTTCACGGTTTAATAGGTTGAACTTACGTAGGATGGCATGGATTCATGTACACCATCTATTAAATTACAGAAAAAACATGTTTACTTACAAAAATCTGCAATTGTTTGAAAAATATCGCGGACAGATTAGTGTGGGTAAAAAAGGTGTTTGGCCCACTTGTCAATTTACTTTAGTTAATAAAGTATTAATAGTTAATAAATAAAGTCTGAATTTTGATTTATTAATTAAATTAATGTCATGGTTAACTTACAGAAATACGTTACTTTAACCTCCCTTAAAAAAGCTGCCGGTAACACACTGTATACGTACTATTTTGTTAACCTCAGTTTCAGGAACGCTATAAATTTACGCTAGCGAAATACACCTTCGTTTAACACGCATACTTACATTGTTTCGTTATACACACATACAAAAAGCACGTTGCTATCAGTAAGGGAGGGTGCAGATTGGAGGACTATTTTAAATATACTCATTATGTAGATACAGCATACTCGCCTCGCAGTAAATGTCATAATGAAATACATTCCATTATTTGAAAATATAATTATAATTATGTAAAGTAGGTATTTCAAAAAAGCAGATGCTTGATAAATAAGATTCTATTACGCAGACGATGAGAATGACATGGTATAATGTAGGTTATTTGCTAGGCTAAGAAGAAGATGCCTCAGCATCTAACTATGCATTATTACTGAATTAGGTAATTTTAACCAACGTTATTTTAACCAAGTCTAAGCATCTGTTATAAAAGAATATTAAAAAAATAATTTACGTCTTATTGTATTGTCTCTTTTCCCCCTTATAGGTACTTTTATTCCAAGATACGATTAGATTTGCATATAGCTATTGTTAATTCAGTCAATTAGGTATGTAGATACGTTAACAGTCATCTAAATTACATATTATTATAGCTTTTCATGAATAGATTGTATAGGTAGAAGAAAATTTTAGATTTGGCAGTCAGAGTTTTTTTTTTGCTTTAAAGGATTACCTACGGTCAAACACTTACAGCCTTATTCATAAAAAAACCTTAACTGAGGTTTGATCGGTCTGTTACTTAGCAGGCTGATTAAGCTTGTTAGACGGTTGTCAAGAAGTATGATTGATTCATAAGCGCAAGCTAGCAGTCTGCTAGTTTTTGAGCTGCTGATAGACGGATTAGACGCGTTATGTTGGCCATCTTGACAAAACAAAGACAAAATGGCCTCATCGATAATTAAAAAAAAAATTGACAGCAGTGACAGCAAATTAGCAGGAAAAAAATAAAAAGCGAGATGTTTGTTTTCCCGCCATTTCCGATCCGCATGTTTATGTTGTGCCTAAGTGCAAAAAGCCGAATTATGTTAATCATCCTAATTTTATTTTTTTCATATTTATTGTTAGTAAAGTGGTAAAGTAGCAGTAATAAATACCTAATTTAGAGGATTTTTAAATACAAATTCCTGAAAATAAATTTTCCTGGTTTTTTTTAAATCTTTGCGTAACCATCCCTTCACTAAAAATATCTTCGGTATGGTTTTTTGCTCTTGTCAAAGTCAGCTGTTCAAACTTGTGGCGGCCATTTTGTGACTTAGTAGGGAGATACAGATATACAGATAACAGACGTTTATGAATCACGTTTTTTAGCATCGGGCCTTCAAGGAGGCTCTAACTTTTTATGAATAAGGCTGTTAAAGTATACATGAATCGCACCTAGAAGGGAGTATAAACGTATATGGTTTGTTCGTTGTGCACTAGTCCTTAGTAAGTAGCTCGCTCCCTTACACATATTGATTTTCTGTTTGAACCGGATGAAACCAATTAGCTTGGGGTTCCGTACAATGTCATGGGGAAAGTCACATTAAAACTGTTCGTCTTATATTTGGACCTTCATAGTGTACGTAACCTTCATGGACAACTAATATAAAGTTTCTGAATATTGACCATAATAAATCATAGACAATAGTTATTTTCACTTCTCCTGCGCTAAAAGTAGGTAAATATAACCTTACGAGGCGGGAGTAAAGTGAGTACTTTAGTCCCTAGGGAGTAAAAGTAATTATTTGTTTAATTTACTTCGAGTGACTTAGATAAACTTAAACAGCCAGTACTTGCTTAGTTTTTGGCATAAAGTAAGATTTTGTGGCATAAAGTAAGATGTTTCATGTCGAAAATGTTACCTTCTTAGTCTACGTGGTCTTAGTTCTATGCTTTTTCCGCATAGAAGGTGGCGCCATTCTATTTATTCCAGTTTGTGTATGGACCATTTCGCCGATGCGATTTTGTTATATCTCTGTCTGGTTGGAAAAAAAATCTTACCGCGAAAACTTTTAAATTGTTGTAGAGCGTAAATATCATAAACAATTAAAATAAATTGATTATTCTCACAATGTCGTCAAGTGATAGTGAAATTATGATGTGTTTTATTGCAAAGAGCAAAAGACATATTTGATAATCTTTTGCCGCCGAAATCTAGAAAGATTAAATAATTTTTTTTTTTTTAATAAAGCATTTTTTTAAATGATTAAGTAAATCATTTAAAAAAATGCTTTATTTACTCTCCTGCCGCATGCAACAAGTATTGTATTTTTTCACACCTCTCATTCAGAAAAGTAACTTTTCCTCCCATTCCTCCATCTAAGTAAGACAATATTCAGTCACTTCATAGATAGTAGTGAAATGTGTGATGATTTACATAACGCTACTATACTAATAATACTTATGTGACTATAGTTCTCCTTTTGTCATATCATAACACCCCCACACTCTGACCATACCCAAATACACACCTACACATACATGCGCGCGCACTTTTCTCCATGCGCATCTATTCTGCCAGCCATGATTTGACTGCAAATTAAAGAAAAATGTTTTCTTTTGCAACAACTTTATAAAAGTACCTACAGGATGTCCCTGAAATCTGAAAACTGAGTGCTGATGGAACAGCTTAGGTGTTATAAAATTATGCCAATTTTACCTTAATGAAAATACCATAGTTTTAAAGATTTTTGGCACGCACAACAAAATTTGCATTCATATTTGTAAAACTTTTATTAATTTACATCCTGATATTGGCTTAAGAACAGCTTCTTTGCTCTTAGTGTAAGCTTCGATTCCAAACGTCACTAACAACCTACTTACATATAACCTTGTCATTATAAACGCCCAATTAAACAAGCATTTACCCCACCTAATATCATTCCCAAGCATACTGCCACACAGTCCGAAAACTAAACATTTTGAACTACAAGCAGCAGATTGTTCCGTAATTGAGCCACGGAGCGAAAGGATTTTAGGAGCCTCTTTGTGTTAAAGCCTAAACTGGTCTAACTGCGGTAACCGTCGCTTTAAACGGCTGCGATATTAACAGCTAACTTTGAGCGCTAACTACGCTCTATCAAAGGCTCTAACTTAGGTTTACACGCGGTTTACTCAGTATGAAGTTTTGGAGCTAGATGCAAACTAAAATGACTAGAATATTTTTACTTGACTGCGGAAAGCCCAAAAATAGGGCTGCTTTTGACCTGCATCTACAGTCAAAAATATGAACTCATTCAACGTTTCAAAAACATGTTACCACAGTCTTTCGACGTAACAAGACCGTAGTAACATATTTTTAAATAAAAATAATTTATTTCCAGATAATAAAATCCATAATTTGTTAGTGACACTGATTATACTTACGATACGAACTATGTAGATATAATTAGTTAATTAATTAATTTTGAGTGCTTCGAATACATACATACATATTTTTGCACTTGACTGTAGGTACAATCGAGTTCTTAATACCTCTGAGCAAAAATTCAATCCAAAACATCTGAACACGACTATTGTTAACGGCGTAGAAGTGTTCAGATATTTTGGATTGAATTTTTGCCCAGAAGTATAACAACTCGACTGTAATGTGTATGCGTTGCTGTTTTTAACTACTCAATCTGTGAAGAAATTCAGAGTTGTATGAAATTGACAATCTGCATTTGGCCCGCCTGAATGGAAAAGAATAGAATAGATACATTTATTTGCCAGAATACTTATAAACGTAGTGCATGTTGTTAAAGTAGGTACAGCAGTCCAGTATTCGTGGGAGCAAGTTGAAGAATTTTAAATCTGAGAGAACATTTTTGTTTTTGTTTAAAAAAATGACTTTCTGCCAAGTTCTTTGCGGCGCATTCTTCTTGGCAATGATGGTCTTTCCGAAAGCGCTGGTAAGTAGTTTAAAAAACATGTAAAAGAACCCTTTTCATTTTGAATTGAACACAACACCTTCAGTATACGTATACGTAGACAGTCAATGAGCACATTGGTCAGTAGAAACGTTTAGTTGTGTGTTTTTTTGCTAAAATAGTAACCCTTTCTTTTGGCTTTGCTGTTGTTGGGGGAAAAAGGGCCAAGGCCGGAATGGGCGGTTCCGGCAGATTGATGGCCACGGCGCAAAAAAAGGATCAACATCCGCAACATGCCCTATGCTACGAAGTGCAAAATTCGAATTTCGTATCATGCCGTCCCGCTGACGCTAATATTGTTTAATACGAGAGTGAGAGAGACGGTACGATACAAACACTGATTTTAGAACTAAAGAAGAAGTAGCCCCCCAGTCCAGTTTGACTTTTGAGTGACGTGCACTAACGTTAACATAGATATAGATCACAAAAACCGGCCAAGAGCGTGTCGGACACGCCCAAAATAGGATTTCGTAGCCATTACGAAAAAATTAAGTATTTTTTTTTTAAGTATTTCGTATTTTATACGGAATCTTCCAAGTTTAGGTATATTTATACCTTAGGCTGTTATTTAAGAGTAAAACTACTAACAAAATAATCCTCAAGCAAATTTGTCCAACCACCGGTTTAGGTTTTAGAGAGGGGGGGGGGAGACCGGGGACGCTCGATTTTATGAAAATTTACACTAGTTGAATATTTTGCAAAAAAAAACAATAATCGAAAAATCTTTTTAGCAAGCCCCTAATGGTTTTAAAAAACCTAAGTACCCAACGATACCCCAATTATAGGGTTGGATGAGAAAAAAATATCTCCCCACTTTACGTCTATGGGAGGTGCTGGTGATTTTATTTTTATTTTTTATTGTACCATTTTGTCGGCATAGTTTACATATCCGTGCAAAATTACAGCTTTCTAGCATTGATAGTCCCTGAGAAAAGCCGCGGACGGACGGACAGACAGACAGACAGATATGGTGAAACTATAAGGTTCCGTTTTTGCCATTTTGGCTCCGGAAACCTAAAAAGGACGGATAAAAAGCTATACTTGGTGATTCAGGAGAAGTACATAAACGTAACGTAAGCACCTACTCTACACCTTAAATAATTGATAATGGATCGTTCATATTCATATATCGGGTGGGCCCTTTAACAGGAGCAAATAATTAAAACATAGATCGCACTCGCCAAACTGAGCGACTTTTTTTTTGGACATTCTCCTTTCGATTTTGTTTACGAAGCGAATTGACGAAAAATACGCGTTGAATAGACCCCTCGGCTCAAATACAACTTCCTACTTGATGAGTCCAATTCTGCCCATAGTTTTTTAACGATTTCGATTTGGCCCGCGGGCAACATCAATAACTGGATTTAATTGAGTTTGTTAAAAAATACAGAGCATTTGAATTTGACCGTAGGCAATTCTATTTCATTGTTTGTTGGGTTGAAATAGTGAGTAGCAGAGAGCTAGTGTCAGAGAGAATTGTACAAAGTGTATTTGCATCCGGAATTCTTTTATTCGACAACTATTTTGTGCATGTTTTTAAGCTTGCAATCGTTTTATCCTTTGAGACTTTTGAGACAAATTTTTGAATGCCATAATTAATAAAAGTTTATAGGAGTTTCCAGCTTTTTATCTGTCATTCCGAGATTAACTCAATAAAATTACTTATTAGCTCGCACGGGTGTACTAATTAATAATAAGATACCAAATCTCTTTACAAGTGCTTTGTTGTTTCTTTTTTCATATAAAGTAACTAAAGTACCTAATAGATTTTTTACGGTACTAAAACATAGCTTTTGCCTGCGACTCCGTCTACGAGGAAGTTTATCGCTATCCCGCGGGAACTAAAAAACTATCCTATGTCCTTTGCAAGATCTCAATCTTTCTGTATAGGTACCAAATCAAACTCAAATCAGTTCAGCGGTCTATTTAAAATATTAGTAAAGATAAAACAGGACATTTTTGATTAAGACGGAATCATTAAGTATAGATAGATCAGCTCACACTTGAAGCTTTGTCTCCTGAAAACTGGCTGTAAAAGAGATGGCTCCTCTGTGGAAATTTCAAAAAACCTATCTTAGTGCCATTAAGCAGGGTTTCCACCAGAGATGTGCGTGGATCTGTTGCGAGGAATGTGTTTTTCATCAACAAATACCTATCCTAGCACAGCACATCTCTGGTGGAAACAGTCACACCGTTCCATATCCCCGCTACACATCCTCACACCGCTCATCTTCCTCGCAAATCTCTGGTAGAAACGCTGCTTAATCCTTAAGGAATGTTTGTCCAATTTCTAATCTATAATCCCTTTTATCATGACCCAGGGTCTTTAAAAACCTTTTAATAATAAAAATCACTATGATTTCCTTGACAAAAGTATGAGATGTCAACATGACTTTAGTAGCACAAAGGTTCCATCCTGGATCATGATTCAATCTGTTCGACTGTAATACATCTTAAAGAATTTACAATACAATACAATACAATAATTCCTTATAATGTTCAGACTGTATGTTGTCTGTCAGTGAGACATATTATTAGACATAGTATTACATGAAGAGGTAAATGACAGCTTTTTATAATCAACATTTATTCAAATACATTGTAGCGCCATCGCCCTAACCATTAAAATCATTTTACATTTAAGAAAAAAGTATAATTACAAAATCTTATTAAAAGTTTACCGGACGGCGTTGAACTTTCTAGAGCAGTTTTTACCCGAGTTCAAGACTTGTGAAGGAAACACTGTAATACCGGGCTATTTAACGAGTTAGGTAAAAACTTCTTTAGGTTGTTACTGGGAGGAGCTCTCCCAAGTTCCCGGGAGATTTTAAATAAGAGATGCGACTAGTTTACTAAGCAGTTAATGGTTGCGTGGTAGGAATTTTAAGCCGGTTTGATTTTCTTTGGCATGGTCATTCTGAAGGTCACGAAACTAGTTACTATGAAGCTACGCGTTCCCTGCATCGGGATCGAAGCGTGCGCACCGTATGGAGCGGACGGATTAGGTTTAGGTTTAAGGTAAACGTCCACTTGTCGGTATCGTACGCAGCGGACGCATCGCACGCAACGGATCGTAGTATTCTTTGTATAGAAACTCATATAAGTGCGTCCACCTGTCCGCATCGTAAGCATCGCACATTTCTATACAAAGCAACAAATCCGATACGTCCGAAGCGTACGATGAGGATCAGTGGACGCCTACCTTTAAAGATCATTTATTCTCATTAAGAATTTACAATTCACTTATTATGAGAACTTAAAATTAAACATGTATGTTTATAATGAGCGAGAACATAAAAAGAGGGTTGGTAAGTATACAACACTCCGAAAGCATTTGTTTGTTGCTTTGTATACAGCGTGTATTTTTGATAATACCTCAAACTTTAAGGGCAGTTAGTGAAGGCCCTAATAATCACATTTTACTATATTTAAGTAAAAAAAATGGACTTATTATTTTCCTTACAAAATTAATTAGCACGCAATGTATCACTACGCGATACTACTTTGTTTTTATTCAAAAAGTGTCGAACTCGCTGACGTGACAGCTGTCACAGAACGCTTCTCTCTCGTATCAAATTATTGTACGCATTACATTGCTGCTCGAAAATATTTCAAAAATTAATTACGCTCTGGTAGTTAATTATAAATTAACAATTTGTTTTGATATCGGTTCACAGCACTTAAATCTTCGTCTGGTTACAGTTTGAGGTAGTATCAAAAATACACGCTGTAGATTTCTATGGCGCAGAAATGCCGATCCAATACACGCAGTACTTAGATACCATAGAAATCCAATGAGCTCCGTACACTTCGATTCCGATGCAGTGGACGCGCAGCTTAAGGGTTGGTTTTCGGATCATGGTCGAATATTCCACTAATATTGTAGGACCTTGTGCAAGGTCCGCCCGAATTGCTACCACCATCTTGCTCGCTAATCCTGCCGTGAAGCAGCAGTGTTTGCACTGTTGTGTTTCGGCGTGGAGAGTGAGACAGCTGGTGAAATTACTGGCACTTGAGGTATGCATCTTAGGCCTCAAGGTTGGCAACGCATCTGCAATACCCCTGGTGTTGCAGATGTTTATGGGCGGTGGTGATCTCTTACCACCAGGAGACCCACTTGCTCGTTTGCCACCCAGTCGAATAAACAAAAGAAAACTAGCCGTTGCCCGCGACTCCGTCCGCGCAGAATTCGTTTATCGCTATTCCGCGGGAATTATCCAATTTTCCGGAACAAAAATGATCCTATGACCTTCTCTGGGACTCAAACCATCTGTATACCGAATTTCATCTAAATCGATTCAGCGGTTTGATGAAGTAACAAACAAACAAACAGTAGGTATATAGGCTGGGACGATGATGACAGCACCTTCGGCGAAATTAAAGGCAAAGACAAAAGCAGATATTTATAAAAGCAGATTTATATAATGACCAGCGTTTACCCGCGGCTTTGCACGCGTAAATCATTATATACAGCAGTTGAATTGTAATTCCGGGATTTTATTAAATTCTCGTGGGAATTCCCTAAAATTACATCGTAGTTTTCACTGACGTTAAATTAAAATACCCATGCCAAATAAGCCCAGCGGTTGTTATTTCGAGATTTTATCACTATCCTGTGGGAATATCGGGATAAAAAGCAGCCTATGTATTATTCCAGACGTCCAGCTACCTACATACCAAATTTCATTACTCTAAGCCCAGCGGTTGTTATTTAGAGATTTTATCCCTATCCCGTTCCTCGTAGCCTATGTTTTAATCCAGGTCATAAACTAACTTCTTGCCAAATTTCATCCAAATCCGTTGAGCCGTTTCAGCGTGAAGAAGTAACAAACATACTCACTCACTCGCAAACTGACTCACTCACTCACAAACTATCACATTTATAACATTAAGTAGGAAGGATTGGTCGCGCTCTATGCTTGTTTGCGCGATAAAACCCGTCTGAACTTATTATTAGTTATGTAGTGTTAGAAATCAGTTTTGTAGTTTTTGAGATATATACAAACATACCGGGTGTGGCCTGTAATACGAGCAAAAAATTAAAACAGATCGTAATCGTCAAACTGAACAACATTAGTTCAGCGACTTTTAAAAATAATGGAGTCTTTGAATTTAACTTTTTTCATACAAAATAAATACTGCTATCAATGTACGCCATCCTGGAACACAACTGACGTTGGCTGTCACGCTAGAAACATCAAGCATTTCGCTTTACATTGCTTCTATGAATAAACTTAAGTGTGATAAAAATTAAAAAACTAATTATTTTAAAATTCGCTGAACTAATGTTGTTCAGTTTGAGGAGTATGATCTATGTTTTAATTATTTGCTCATATTACAGGCCACCTCATCCCAAACACAATTATTCTTTCTCCGTACCGTCGTGGGTCTTAACCATTTGGCTATTGACAAATCTAAGCGTTTTAAACGCTATTTAAAGAAATACCAATTTTACAGGTACTTGATTGAGTTCAAAATGCAACTAACAACAAGGTTCTGGTGATGAATGCCTCACCCGTAGCTCTAAATCGTATGCTAGTCACGTATCAGCTTTACAGTCTTGCAGTTAAACATCTCTACCCTTAAAATTAAGATCGTTGTTAAATAACTTACTTATAACTAAAACAGTTGCAAAAAAACAAATGAACAATTAACTATCGAATCTGCTCCCAAAATTTCACGAGAATCTGTAGAAAATACAGATACGAAAATATTTTTCCCGAGTTGAAAGATATGAATCGAGGTAAATGAATAAATTAATAAATTTTTAGTACACGTAAACTCGTATCTTAACGAAAGGTATATAAAGAATAATACTTGTCAAGTCTCAACGTTTAGGTTATAAATAATATGGTAAGTACTTAATGGAAATATGGTAGGTGAGTACATGCCAGAGTTTATAATTTTGCCGCGTAATGCTCTATGGGTTTAGTACCTAATGATAATATCAACTACGAGTATATATTTAACTTGGCTAAATTACGAACAGCGCGAGTAACTTACCTGTAACTATACTTCCTTCATACTTACTTAATTCATTTAGATCTGGTGACTGACTTAAAATTAAGTTTATATTTACATAGAAATGAATAATTAAAATAGTTATTTGACTATTTATTTTACGTTAAACTGGATGTTAGCATATGTGAGTGAACACAAATATCATTAAATTACACTACACGGTACAGTTTGAAGCCTTGCCTTCCGATTGGATACGTACTGTACAGGCAACTTAGTACCGCTTGAGCATTTGGCTATCTCTTCAACTAAGTTTGTGGTGGTGAATTCCGCATTGCAGCTGTCGAGGCTTTCTGGCGCTTTAGCTGTCTAAATAACGATTTATCCAGCTGCCTAAATAATGTTACCTACTAATCCTACTAACATTTAAATGCGAAAGTTTGTGAGTGTAACAAACGCGTAGGTACTGGTTGCTGCGGCTTGCCGTGGCAACACTGAGTATGCCTCTTTTCGCTACTTTCGGCACAGTGTTTATTTTCTTTGCTCCTATTTAGTGTACACGAGTAAGATTATGTTATAGTCCATTCAGGATAACATTGGACTCTAGAAGGTCACAGAAAAAGGGGTTATAAACATTTTTTGTGAAATCGTAATAATGATGATGATGATGAAATAAAAGAAGTAATATGATGAAGTCATGATATTTTTTACTTTGTAAGTAGATTAATACGTAATGAAGGTACTCTTACAAAATAATACAATATTAATACATAATATAATAATTGTGTTTCGTGGACTCATCGTTATCATTCCCTGTTTAACATAGGCCTCTTCCATGGTGCGCCACAACACTGTCTTCAGCCCCTCGCATCCATCTGCCGCCAGCGACCCTCTTCAGGTCGTCCGTCCACCGTGTCTCAGGACGCCCCACTACGTTTTCCCATCCGTGGTCTCCATTCAACGACTCGTCTACTCCACCGTTCATCGGTCCCGCGACAGACTTGGCCAGCCCAACGCCACTTCAGCGAACTAATTCTCTGAGCAACGTCGGTGACTTTCGTTCCTTGTCTACGACTTTAGTCTCTCACAATATTATTATTATTATTATATTATCATAAGCCTTTAATCGGACAGCATGTAACATTACAACAATGTATAAATGTATTTCATCACTCCTTTCCTTCTCTTTTATTCATAGATTTCTCGTTTGCTTATTTTTTGCATGTCCGTTTGCCAGGTGGCAAAGGCCTCCTCCAATCTTCTCAATTCTCGTCTTTCTATAGCCAATTCCATGATATTCCTGCGACCAGTCTGATATCGTCATCCCACCTTCCTTGTGGTCTTCCCCTTTTTCTTTTCCCATTTCTCGGGTACCACTCACAATATACTGAGTTGAAATTATTTTCGATGTAGTATTTATCAAGGAGGGTGAAGATAATGGGAGGGGGGGGGGGTAACTCAAGTAGATCAACCACAAAACTAAAGACGGTTTAAGCCAACGTTGACTCTGTCATAACGACATAAAAGCTTAACTAAATGCATTCTAACGCTAATTCGACGATTTAATGATAATGAAATTTGCAAGTTTTATCTTAACGTGTTGGGAAGATATAATTAAGTTATAGAACTCTTTTAATCTACAATGGCACTTGAAGTTGACAGACTAGAGGATTTATTTATTTATTTATGGATGAAGCTGAAGCCCTCATTATTATTAATCCAATCAATTACTTGAAATTTTAATCAACGGGGCACGTTCGCAGTGATTTCTGCAGCTATATATTTAATCCAGATTTAGCTGCTTTAATTTATAAAACACCATTCGAAACAAACACAGGTCTTAATTGTTTTTCGTTGTTTCTGTTTCGTCTCCTGGCAAATATTTGTAAAGATTATGCTGAGTTAATTTAAGAAAACGAAAGATAGTTTATATGCAAGGAACATTTTTTTTATAGCTACAATACTGAAAAATAAAACGGATGACTTAAAAATCGGTTAAGTGTTCCGTACTATTAAATATGAGGTAAAGATGAATTGAACGTGTTGTTTAGGATATTTCTAATCTCAAAGGCTCATACAGACCGCCACCTTATAGACGGACAGTTTATAAGATTTTATTACTTCGGCACACGCATTGTTTTTTTTTTATGTTGATGTACTGGAGTGGCTCACAGATAGATCACATGCACGCGAGTGACGCCAGAGGAATGTTATCAGAGGCATGATCGGACAGGATAGTACTCAGGGGAATGTTTAGGGGGTTGCAAAAGACGGCTGAAATGAAACAGTCGAGTTCACCGAGACGGCTTAAGGCTGCGTTTCCACTAGAGAATTATATACTTAGCAGATAGTTTGCTCAGAATCGAGAGTAGAATCGATTACACTAGGTACTTATGTTTTAAATCAGGTTGTTTGTGATTTTGAATCTAAAAATGTGGAACGTTGTGACTGTTTCCAGTAGAGATAAATAAAATAAAAATAAATATCATGGGACACTTGATACCAATTGACCTAGTCCAATGATACTAAGAAACGGATAAACATACCGATATAGATAAATACGTACTTAAATACATATTAAACATCCATGACCCGAGAACAAACATTCGTATTATTCACACAAATGTCTGCCTCGGGCGGGAATAGAACCCAGGAGTTCAAGCTTCGTAGGCAGGTTCTCTAACCACTTGGCTATCCGGTCGTCTAATGTGAGAGGTAGCTGAGCGGTGGGAGAATGGGTTTACTATCATTTAGCAAACAACGTTTCACAAACTATTCATTTCACAAACTGCTCATATCAAAAATGATCATTTGGTAAATAGCGATCCGCCTGCTCGTTTGCCCCCTATACCATAAAAAAGGCACTTCTATCACAATTGCTCAAATTATCAATATTCATATTCTGTATCCATTTTGTCGTAAGCAGGTCTGCGTTGGCCCGCAGTGGGCTGCTCGATGTCCTGCACTGCTCCACACTATACACATGCAAAATGCTCGGCTTCGGCCACAGCCCGTTCTCATTCTGTTCAACTGGCACCAGTCCTTCCTGGGAAGCGAGAAACCAGGCAGTTTCGCTGTGGGGTTTATTTTGGTTGGCACATTTAAAAAAAGGTAGCTATACTTTTAACAGACTTGTCACTTTACAAACACATCATATGATAAATCATCATTTAAAAAATGTCCATTGCCCAAACAACTCATTTTTCAAACTAGTCATTTCACAAAACATCAACTAATAAATAATTATTTCACAAACTAGTTACATAACATTTTAATTGGTAGGATTTGGTTCTCGTGGCTCGTCTTTGTTTCCCATTTCTAAAGGTCACAGTTCAATCTAACCTAACCGACTGTTGCCATACATTCTTCCTAACTTTATTTGCGAACTTCTTTCCGCTGGCGTTCGTGTCGTTACACCCTAGTGTGTATATGTTTTTATTTTATGTGTTTAGTTTTAATGGGTCGCACTGAAAAACAGCGTTGCGGCTTGCCACAACATTATGCTGAGAGGGCCCCAATTTATACTATTCGATGTTTTTTTTAATTATTATTTCTTCCTAACGTTTTTTTTCATCGAGTATGTGTAAATAAATGTCTCTCTCTCTCTCTCTCTCTGTAGGTACTGACAGGAGTTATTATTTCTATGGGTCGCAGTTCTAACCCAGCCTAACCAACCTTTACTGGCAAAAATTGGTTTCTCTTAGGGTCTCAGTTCTAACCTAACCTAACCTATTTCTTAATCCAAGTTAACCTGTTTATCAAATGATACATTTTATTAAACATTTTTTTGCCAAACGCTGATTTGCCAAAACGTGGTTTTACCAAATGACGAAAATAATAAATGAATAGTTTGCCAAATAATTATTTGTTATATGATGGTTTGTCTAAGAGTTTGTGAAATGATCAATTTGTGAAATGTGCTGTTATAAAACGATTAATTTGTGAAACAAAAGTTTGCGAAACGTTGTCTGTTAAATTTGTTGAAACGTTTGTTGCCAAATGATTGGATACCGTGAGAATGCGTGGCAAGGGCGTGTAGCGGACTCTTTTCAAATATGCGAGCAGGTGCGGTGAAGCGGGCTGAGTTGAGCTCTTCGCAACACATTCCTCGCTCACATCCTTCCCTTGTTATGTACACAAAAACCTCGCTCCGCTGAGCTGTTTTCACTAGAGCTACGCTAAGTCAGGATAGGTAAATGAAGCGTTCTATTGGTTCATGAAAAACACATTCACTACGCATCCTCGCGCATCTTCGGTGGAAACGCACCCCAACGTTTGCAAAGCCTCCCTCTCCCTAACTAGACTAGCATTTCATTTCATTGCCTTTATTGATTGCGTACCTACGTGTGGTATATAGTGAGTATAGTCGAATAAGAACAGTACATTATTGCTTAGGCCTGGAAGTAGGCAATTGCTGTTCCAGTCGAGCCGAATATATGTAGTGTTTTTACAAAAATCTAAAACGGAACCAACAAACAAAAATAAATAATTGATTGAATCAGGCGTTACTTTGCGAAGATCCATATCAATGAGCTGTAACAAAACAATTAGCTACTTATGAAGGTCGCGGGTGAGCAAAATATTTTTTAAGTGAGAGTGAGTGAGTACCTATGAAAAGTTATAAAACTTGAATAAAAGTTTAAAAGTTCTTGATATTTAAAAATATTCCAAATAAAACACTTAAAATTCCAAAAGAATTGACAGAATGAGTAACTTATACTGAATCGCTAAATTTGACACTGAAGCGATTCAATTCCCACTCAAGTTAAGCGTCATGGTACGAAAACCGCTTGAAGTGAGTGAATGAAAATGTCTGTATCGCTGTCGCTGAACCGTGCTTGATGAATCGCAAAAGCAACGTCGTGGAACGAAATAGCGATGCAGTTCAGTTTAGAGCCTAAACTGAATCGTATTAGAGAGCGTGGTAAGCCCCCTGATCAAAATGAGTAGGTATCATTTTGAAGACCGGTTTTGTGAGTATCACTCAATATAAAATTTCAACCACAAAACGTTTCATTAGGAAAATTGTTGAACATGTACGAGATGTAAAGGAATTAAGAACAAAACAGGGACAGTGTTCAATAATTCAAGCTCGCATCATAACACAAACATCTATTACTAAAATTAGGTAGTTAAAGTCTATACAAATTGCTTTGTTAATGACAGATTCATATGAGTATGACAGATGATAGAGCCAGAACTATTTCTACTTTTGGCCACCATGAGCGCTGTGATAGATTTCATCACCCCCACCTAGTACTGCGCACCATCCCAATAGTGTTTGCGATATTATTACATAAGAATACACTATTCGTGACCTGACACGCGCTTGGCCGGTTTTTTAAAATCTTTTATTTATATTGCCGTTTGTTTTTGTTTGGTTAGATCTAGCAAATTTGTTTTGTTCCACTTCCAGTGGTCGGTCGGATGACTTGAAATTCGTCATACATGTACTCGTAAGTTGGATAGCAAAAAAAACAGTCAGAAAAAAAGCTTGTTTTAAAAATTAAATTTATAATACAAACTTTTTTATTATAAGTACATAACCGTACTTCTAATGCAGTCGAGTAAAAAGAATACGTATTTTTATTTAATCGAACGACATTTCCATTGAATACGAGTGTACCCGAGAATATGCTCCGGCAAATTGCGCTAATAAACATCAGCCAAATGCGACGAAATAATTCCCCCGCAGAAGCTACCTCATTGTCGATACGGCCGTTCCTTTCTACCCAAGCCTATCAGTAAGAGACACACTGAAATCGAAATGCAGCAGTCGTTCGGAATCCGATGTGTCCCGAGAAATACAATTAAGCTCTTTGTGGAACCTTTTTGATGGCTTTATTCATTGCCAATTACGTATTTGTGGACGCCTTTTGAAAATGTGTGGTTAACTTTGCTATACTTCGTTTTTTATAGCATTCGAAAAAGGGTAAACAAACTTGACGAGACTTTTTATTGAAGAACGTTTAATAAAACAGTATTACTTATGGTACCAAAAGCATGTATGTTAATGATCATATGCCCTTGCTAATTGTTACATGTTTCATCATCATCATCATCATCATCATGTCAGCCGAAAGACGTCCACTGCTGGACATAGGCCTCCCCCAAGGCTCTCCACTCAGACCGGTCTTGTGCTTTTCGCATCCACCGCGATCCCGCGATCTTAACCAGGTCGTCGCTCCATCTTGTTGGAGGCCTACCGACAGCTCGTCTCCCGGTCCGCGGACGCCATTCGAGAACCTTCTGACCCCATCGGCCATCAGTCCTGCGAGCAATGTGCCCCGCCCATTGCCACTTCAGTTTCGCAATTCTTCGGGCTTCAATTGTTACATGTTTGCTGTGACTTATCTTTCAAAAGTGTTTTTCCATAAAAAGACACATCAAAATCGCTTACTTTCTTTCTAATGCTTAAAAAACGAAGTATAAGAGAAAAAGGACAGTCCATTGAAATCTGTTCAAGTCGCTACTTCTACATAGTCTTTATCCCCGACTTCGCATGCGTGAACGATGGTCTGGTAGTTGAACTATAATTATGAGATATTATTGAAGCCCAAAATTATAACGTGCTCATATAAATGACGAGACGTTACCCATGGCTAAGCACGCGTATTGCTTTGGATCTGACAGTTGAATTGAAATTTTGGGATTTTACTATATTCTCATAAGAATTCCTAAAAATTATATCGTTGTTCACGTCATTCGCGTCTCCAGAATGTTTATAGTACTTTCCAATATCAAAAATACTGAAATTTATGAGTGTGTGCGTAGATGCGTGTGTGTGTGTGTGTGTATTTTTTTTATTCTTCCACGCTTTGTATAGCGAAGAGAAAACTTAAATCAGTTGAAAATTGGATTTATGATGATGTTTTGAAAAGTCTATATACCTCTCTTTCTCAAAAGCTTTCCTCTATGCAGCATGACGTTACATGCAAGTGTCTTTCTCTGTCTAATCTTGAATTTCAAACCTTTATAACTTTTTAAATATTTGAAAGGTAGCTTAAAATTGTTTCTCTATTCGATAACAGGTATTATGAAGTTTTAATTTATAAAACATATAAAAAAACAAATCCCATATTCACTACAGTCTTGACTGAGGGCTCGTGGTCCTTACTATTCTAAAACTGGACACAGCTTGATGGATTTGAATGACTTTTGTTACCTATGCAACGCATCTGCAATACCCCTGGTGTTGCAGATGTTTATGGGCGGTGGTGATTTCTTACCATCAGGAGACCCACTTGCTCGTTTGCCAACCAGTCGAATAAAAAAAATATATAGCTGGATATCTGGAATAACCACATAAACTACTTTTTATCCCGGTTGTTACACTGGATCAGGTTGTAGGCATATATAAAATCCTGAAAATTCAACCACCAAGTGAAGATTCGAGATATGAAGTTTCGCTCGTCTGTTCTATACATAATTAACAAGTGTGTCGGAAACGCTCAAGAAAGGGTTCCGTAGCCATTACGAAAAAATCAAGTAATATTTTTCTAAGTATTTCGTATTGTGTTCAATCTTCCTTTAGGCATGTTTTATACCTTAGGCTGCTATTTACTCTACAACTAGGTACTAATAATTCTCAAACAATCTTAGCCCTTATAATTTTCCTTGTAAATTTGATATACTTACTACAATCCTGAATTATTTTAAGTTTTTCCACCCAACAGTTTAGATTTTAGAAGGGGGGGGGGCGTCCAATTTAATGAAAATACGCACTTTAAAGTTGAATATTTCAAAAATGTATTACAGAATCGAAAAATCGTCCTGGCAACTCCGCAGTGGTTTTAAAAGACCTATCTAACGAGGGTATAGGGTTAGTCGAGAAAAAATAAATCACCCCACTTTACGTCTAAGTATGGGAGGTACCGTAATTTGTTATTTATTTTAGGTACCACTTTGTCGGCGTGACTGATATATATATTAATGCCAAATTACAACTTTCTAGTACTAACGGTCTCTGAGCTTAGCCGCGGACAGACAAACAAACAAACGGACAGATATGGGGAAACTATACGGGTTCCTAGTTGCCTACGGAACCCCAAAAATATTCCGTAAAATCCCAGAATTTCTATTCAACTGCCGAAATGGACGGTTTTTGCGTGCGAAACCGGGTAATGATCTAAGGGGTAATTAATGGCTAGTCTGTATAAATAAAACAAATAAAAAGTACCTAAAATTTGCAATAAAATCGGAATGAACGCCAAGCTCGGCGGCACTGGTAGTGGCAAAAACAAACTGACAGTGGAGTCTCCGCATTGCACCAGTTGAATCTCGATCCCTTGGCTCGGGGGGTGGGGGTTGGGGCCCGGACGCGACCCCCGCCGGGGGAGGCAAGTACTTGTTGACGCTACGAGCGGGTTACGACATTTTGTGCAATGCCGTTTGATTTTAAGTTTAGACTCGTACGAAAGATGGAGATTTTGTTAAATATAATATTTAGTACAGTTTCCAATCCGCACTGGGCCCGCGTGGGAACTATGGCCCAAGCCCTCTTGTTCTGAGAGGAGGCTGCAGCAAGATATTATTATGGATTATGAATACAATTATTATTTTGCTGAATAGAACGTGTTTATATTATCTTAATAATGCAAAAGTTGTTCCATATTATTTATCATATGCTATGATTTATTCATTCATTAGATATTATTATTTATTATTATAAATAGTTTTAAAAGGTGTATACGAAGTTGTTAACTAGTTTTGTTTATGCTTGTTTCGAATATAAAAAAATCGTTTAAGTAATGCCGAGAAAACATCCTGTGAACGTACCATTTTTACTTACATAACCTTAACGTTTCTATGCCAAATACGCAAACCGCGTTAGCCAAAAAAAAAAAAACATTCTAATGTCGAAAGACTGTAGCTACGGTCAAGGACTTCAATTCATGAGCAACCACGGAACCATTTCACAGTAAACGTCATAGTGACATCGCATTATTTGACTTTTCCTTTGAAAAGGTTCCATGGTGGCTCATGATAAAGTCCTTGACCGTACCTGCCTGTTGTATATTGCTTACCTTGTAAATCAATAGTACCTACGTACACACACTAACACATTTATAGCATTAGCAGGATTACTTCACATGTTTCGAACAAAAACCTGTAACAAATTGGGCACAACATGCAATACATAATTGGTCAATTTACTGGGCGGTCAATTTGCCGGACAGTCAATTCAAAATAGTCCGACCAAGGAGGGTTGCAAAACCCAAATAATTCTCCCGTCTATATGAAACTTGGCACATGATGAAAATAGGTAATACAGATTATAAATATACTATAATCCAACAACTTTTCTTACGAGAAGTTAGGTATTTTTACCTAAACATGAAAATCATTTATAGCAATTAAAAATAGTATATAGTAATTAAAAAATTAAAATCAGCAGAGCAATTTTTCAGTAGAAGTTATAGTGCAAAATGTTAAAAGTTAAATTTGCGGTATCTCTGAAATCGAAAAATAATTGGATAGTTTTACATACATATTATAAGTAGTACATAGGTACGTATACAGAAAGAATTTCAGTCTGAGGAATTTTTCGCAGAGAGCTAAGCGATTTTCATGTTTAGGTAAAAATACCTAACTTCTCGTAACAAAAGTTGTTGGATTATTGTATATCTATAATATGTTTTACCTATTTTCATCATGTGCCAAGTTTCATAGGCGGGAGAATTATTCGGAAGTCCCCATACAACGAATCTCCTCGTAGACTAGATCAAAAGCCGATATGCCGTAGCATGATACGAGCGCAGCAGTGTTACGACGCTGGGGCAGAGTGGCTGTTTATTCGGCAATTTCTCAGTGATATATTTATATACATACCTATATCGCTAATTTACTGTACGTTTGACAGGAAATAGAAAATGAATATCATCATCATCATCTCAAACGTCCACTGTTGGACATAGGGACCTCCAGCAGCGGCCTGCATACCAATAGGCTAGATGAATATGTACAATAGTAGATTGTACAACGAGAGCATAAAACGAGCCAATTTACCCAAGACGTTCATAAAGCCACCCGAGCCGGTACGACGAGGGTGGATAGACACGTCAAGGGGAAAATGGATTATGTGTGACAATTCAAAGGTTTTTTTCACGAAATGGTATGTACCGAATCATATACAGAATTGCGTCTGTTTCTTAACCGACTTCAAAAAAGGAGCAGGTTATCGATTCACTTGTATTTTTATTTTTTATGTTTGTTAATCTCAGAACTCCGTCATTTATGAACCGATTTGAAAAAAAATTTCGTTCGTTTAGAAATGCCTTCAAATTACTTAGGTTCCATAAGCACCAAATCAGGATCTGATTATTGAATCTTAAGGAAATCGAGGGAACTCTTCAAATACTGTAGGGCAGGGGGGTAATTTGGATATATTTAGTTGTAACTCGTGCATATTATGCTCTTAAAAATCATCATTCGGTGAAGTGGAACTGATGATGAAGACCAAACTTGACCAACGGACCTACTACTCAATAACAAGTACTTCACGGGTTGAA
The DNA here is from genome assembly GCF_025370935.1 of Choristoneura fumiferana. Lineage (NCBI taxonomy): Eukaryota > Metazoa > Arthropoda > Insecta > Lepidoptera > Tortricidae > Choristoneura > Choristoneura fumiferana. The sequence continues at coordinate 39,990,388 of NC_133472.1, read as the reverse complement.
TTTCAAATACTTTAACACAGTTGCTAAGCAATTTATGCTCATCGTAATGCATATGGGGAAATGGAACGGGTGATGAAGCACCAGGACTCCTCAATAATGAAAGTCTCTGCATCGGAAAAAGCAATCTTTCGTAAACGGTGAAGACCGGTTGATATTAACTTATTATATCTTAGATTATTTACACTAAAAAGCGTGAAAAAAAATTATATCAAAAAATTGAACCGACTACAAAAAACCATGAAAATAATTTTCATATAGTCTGAAGTCGGTGCCTCAGCACGAGCCAGCAGGAGTGATAGAAGCCCAAAGTATGTAAGTTAGGTAGACGACTATACTCGTAGGTCCACTCCTGCTGGCTTGTGCTGAGGCACCGACTCTAGAGTAGTAAAAATTATTTTCATAGTTTTTGTAAAGACGGTTCAATTTTATGTTTTTTTTTTCATTGTTGACGTGACGGGCCTATGACAGTGGCACGAATCCCGACTCGCACTTAACCGTTTCTATCTTTTTAAATTCTTTATGTCAGCAGTGCCTAATGTTGCTACCACACTGGCTGTTATAAATGTTATATAACGTTATAAAACATTTGTTTTATAACATTGAATAACAAATACGGTATTTGACAACTCCTGATTTTGCCATATCTTAATATTATTATGAAAATATAGATATACAGATAGTGTTTAGCGAAGAGAAAATTTAAATCGGTTGAAAATTGGATTTAAAGTGTTTTTTTGAAAAATCTATATACCTGTCTCTTTTTCAAACGCTTTTCTCTATGCAAGAAGTATGGCGGTACTGGCGTGTGACGTCACATGCCAGTATGTCTTTCTCTGTCTAATCTTGAACTTCAAACCTAAATAACTGTTATTTGTAAAGGTAGCTTAAAAATTGTTTTTCTATTCGATAACAGGCATTGTGTAGTTTTAATTTATAAAACATATGTAGTCAAATACCGTATTGTAACAAATGTTACTTATTCATTTTTATCATGTTATATAACATGATAGCATAGGGCATGGTGTTATATAAAATGTTTATACCAGTGTGGGAGCACCATAGAGGTAAAGTAGCGAGCAAAAGCAGGTTTTGCGCTCTGCGACCTATCACGTGCGAGCGATGCGTCACTCGCAACGTGTAGATTTTGCCGCACGTGCGGCACGTGCCTCGCCGCTACAGATTCCTGAAAGCATTGTACTTAACTACTAAGATAGATAGAGAGATATTTACTGCAAGAAAAGGTAGAAAAGTAATAGGTACTTTGGCTTAAGTGCTTTTATAAAAGTTATCTGCTTTAAAATGCCTTAAAAGGTAGTGACGTGACACAAATCTAGTATCCAAAGTACCTAGTGTAATTTTTTAAGTCGTAATGTAATATTTAGCACAGACTCTGTTATAGTCCGTTCGCGTTAAAAATGCATTGAATCAATGTCCGCCGGCCTAGCCACGCCCAGTAACCTATCAAATCGTTCCTAATTAGAAAGTCAAGTCAAGTTGCCAGTGACGAGTTGAACGCATACTCACGAACGCAACGGTTGTGTCTTATCCTTTACGTGCTTTCTGACCACTACCATGAGTTTACAGTGACCGTACTCGATAGCGACGGCGTAAATTATTTGTAAAGGCGCTGTACAATTCTCCATACAAATAATTTACGCCGTCGCTATCGAGTACGGTCACTGTAAACTCATGGTTGTGGTACTGAATTAAGTTGCACTGATGACTCACTGCATTCTTAACGTGAACAAACTGTAGTCATAACTTTTTCGCGCTGAAACCCAATTTTTTTTAGAAATTTTTAATTGATCACCATCACCAGTAACTCTAAAGGTGAGGTTAGGTTTGTATTATAAGATTATAACAATTCTGAACAATTAATGGAATTATGACAAACAATACATTATGACTTTCAACAATTAAGTATGCGGGTTGATACGACACAATCGGAAATATCATTTAAAACCTATTTAAAACGAAAAGTGGCAATAGTAATTATGTGTATTGCTGTTATATTATAAAAAAAACCCGGCCAAGAGCGTGTCGGACACGCCCAAACTAGGGTTCCGTAGCCATTACGAAAAAATTAAGTAATATTTTTCTATGGATTTCGTATTTTATACGGAGTCTTCCAAGTTTAGGTATATTTTATGCCTTTTATAACTTATCCGTTATAGTTTTCCTTGAAAGTTTGATATATTTAATACCATTCTGATTTTTTTCAAATTTTTCCACCCACCGCTTTGGATTTTAGGGGGGGAGGGGCGCTCGATTTTAATGAAAATTTGCACTTTAAAGTTGAATATTTCGCAAACATATCACTAAATCGAAAAATCGTCTTAGCAAACCCCCAATGGTTTTAAAAGAACTATCCAACGATACCCCACACTATAGGGTTGGATGATTTTTTTTTAATTTTTAATTGTACCCTTTTTGTCGGCATAGTTTACTTATATATCCGTGCAAAATTACAGCTTTCTAGCATTGATAGTCCCTGAGCAAAGCCGCGGACGGATGGACAGACAGACAGACAGACAGACATGGCGAAACTATAAGGGTTCCGTTTGTGCCATTTTGGCTCCGGAACCCTAAAAAGGCTCACAAAATGAACAGGAGCGTTTTACGAGCATTCCAGCGAGCATTCACGCAAAATGCCGGAAAATTGGCTTCGAGATTTTGCTGTGCATCTGTCAAACAAGTAATAAATATTTAATTAATTTAATTTAATTTAGACCGTTCCCTAGAATGACCGTGTACATGTTAGTAGCAATGTTTGGCTCTATGCTTAGCATTGTTCGTTGTTCAGTTCGCCACATTGAATAAAGGAGCTGCCACACCGCTGCTTAAAAAACCGGTGACGGCACGGCAGTGACGCATCGTATACGCACCGTTTTTATCGCATGCCCTCCACACCGCTGCTCAAAATACGCGGACGGTGCGGAATCGCAGTGACGTGCCGTAAACGTCACTACTTTTGGTAGAGAGCATGCGGTAAAGTGCTGACGTTTACGGCACGTCACTGCGATATTGCACCGTTTGCATATTTTAAGCAGCGGTGTGGAGAGCATACAATAAAAACGCGCAGATACGATGCGTCACTGCGATTTCGTACCGTCACCGTTTCTTAAGCAGCGGTGTGGTCGCGGCCTAATGGCGAATGTTCGATGTTTCAGCTCCTTTAGATAAAAAGTATGATTGAAATCTAAAACTTTGTCATCATAGAGTGCTTAATTAAATAAACAATACACTACATACTATACATGCTGAGCTGAGTCCTTTTGGCATCACACTACAGCACAATGTCTCTTATTTTTCTCTCTTCTCCTATTTATGTTTTTACTGTGTTTTTGTTGTCAATAAATGTTGTGAGTTTGAGTTTGAAGCTTTGAACGGTCGTTAGAGGCATTTGAACGCTTCCAATATTCAAAGTGGAGCAAACAAATAGCTTTGAACACAAGTGTAGTTTAATAATGGGTTGGAAGTGGAGGTCGAATGGACAATAACGGCGCGGTATCGACGGCGTAATATTGTTGAAGAACAGTATTTTGACAGTTTTCACCATTCAGTTTTGTTAACACAATGTTATACATTGGTTACATATTTGAATATCGAAAGTTAAAATACCTACGGGTAAAATGTCGATGTTCAAAATATCGAAAATTAAAATAACGAAAGTTTATATTGTCGAAGGGTTAGATAACCTACGTCCAATATATCGAAAATATATTTATCTACAAAAGTGACATCGAAAGATAAAAATATCGAAGTGCAAAATATCGAAGTATAGAGTATCGAATATCCTATGTATGAACTATCACGTGACAGGGTCGACGAGCTCCGCTTCGCGGAGCTCCTATTCCGCTCAGTTGAGGAGGTTTGCGTCTTGACACAATACTAACCTAACCTATAAATATTTGGTTCGGTTAGGTTAGAACTGCGACTACAACAATAATAAAAATTGCTAGATTATGTAAAATAAATGCTATTAAGAGAAAGGAGCAATAAATAAAGCAGATTTGTATGTACGATATTTTAATTTTCGACATTCAATTATGTTGACATTTACAACTTAGATATATTGGCTATCGATATTTTTACTCATTCGATATTTGAATCAATCGACATTTCAATCTTAGACATTTTGACCATAGATATAACAACTTTCGATATAGTGATACAATCGATATTTTAATTTTAGATTTTTTGAACATCGACATTTTAACCGTAGGTATTTTTATTTTCGATATTCAAATATGTAACCTATACATTATGTTCGCCGATAGTTGAAAAAACTGACCTCTAGGTGTCTTGGGGTGTCAGACACATCCAGGATAGGGTTCAGTAGTCATTACGAAAAAATTATACTATACGTATTAAACAAGTAATATTTTTCTAAGTATTTAGTAGGTACGGAATTTTTCAAGTTTAGATATATTTTATAACTTAGGCTGCTCTACTCTTAAATAATTCTCAAGTGAACTTAGCCGTTATAGTTTTCTTGTAAATTTTGATATACTTAGGCACACATCATCATGTTTTTTTTTCATAATTTTCAAACCAACCGCTTAGCTTTTAGAGGGGCTGGGTGACGCTCAATTTTGACACTTTGCACTTTTAGGTTAAATATTCCGCCAACGAGTCAACGTTTTGAAAAATCGTCTTAACAACTCCTTAATGATTTTAAAAGACAATTTGACATTACCCTGTACAGATAACTATATACAGTACATATACTTACTTAAATTCACATTAAACTTCCAATCCTAAGTATTTCGCGACATCGGTACTAGCTAATGCGAACTGTGTGTAAACAAAATGCGTGTTCTTTTAAAGTCGACGGCTGAAACTGTTATAGACTGTGACCAAAGCTCTTAGGTGCTTTTGAACTAAAAGCCCCCCTCGACTGAGTGTAAAAGCTGTTGCCACAGTCGCTTTGGCAAACGTCAATCTAAAGTCAAAGCGATATTTATTTACACTTTACTACCTTGTCGCTGTCACTTCGAGTTTGAACTTTTGTATAAAAATTTACAGAAGGCGTAAGTACAGAGATAAGGAACTGTACCTATACAAAGTGTCTCCAATCTCTGGACAATGCCAAAATCCTGAGTAGAGTCCCTTCTCAGAAATGTTTTAATATTGTAATTATTTCATAAGTGTAAAAAAATATATAGTAAAATTAATGTATGTTCTAAAGTACAGTACCCGGCTATAAAGATGGCACATCGGTCTTTGGAAAGAGACTCAGCTAATTTCGGTTCCGTAGAGCGTTGTTACACACTACTTATGTGACGTTTGTCAGTCGTTGTATAGGTGTAATAGAGTACGGATGCATTTAGAAGAAAATATATAACAAAGAGTTGTTCAAACCCCCCAACACTTTAAATTGTAACTGAAAAAGAGGGAACTTTTTTGTAGTTGCAACAGCTCTCTATAAATATCCGAAGTTTACATGTCATTAATTTGACGTAAACTAATTAAGCCCATAAAGGTGCAGCATTTGTTTGTGATATAAAACGTCACTTAATAAGTACGGTTACTATTACGCTTACTATTTCTGGTGTACAATAAAGAGCCATTGTATTGTATTGTATTGTAAGATGATTAATCGCCAGTGATCGGAAAAGGTGCGCAATCTTTATCGCTGCGTACTGTATTCATTCTTAGATCAACCATTTATCTGTTAATACTGCGTCGCATGCGCATAGCTCTGTACATAGGTTACAAATACCCTAAGCAACACGTTCTATTTCATCTTTGTGCAGAGGAGACACGTAGTGTGAGTTGAAAGTTTTAACGTGATATAAATCTTAGGCCTCTAGGTTGGCAACGTTATCTGCAATACCCGGGTATTGCAGATGTTTATGGGCGGTGGTGATCTCTTACCATCAGGAGACCCACTTGCTCGTTTGCCAACCAGTCGAATAAAAAAAAAATAGTGTTTCTAGCTAAGATAATACTGGATAATACATGATATTACGGGACTTTCATTGTCCAGTACCTAAGTCAGTAGGGCCCCTCTATTCAATAACTAAAGAAATATGATTATATAGCATGAACAATAAAAGGTAAATAGTAAGTGAACAATTGTTTCCACTGTCGCTTTTTCATTTCCTCGCTCGATGGCACTATGGACTTCGATAAGTGAAAAGCAGTGTAAAACTCGACTCGACTCGAGTTACTCGAGCATCAAACCCATTTTTCCCTTGACATGTCTAGCCACCCGGAAATAGCTCGTTTTATGCTCTTGTTCTACAATCTACTATTTTTACCCAAGAAGCTACCCAATGGCTCGCGTTCGTTGTTGTTATGCGATGTGTTGCATGTTATGCTATGAATTGGGGTCGCACCTCAAAACTTGCCAAAGTTTCATTCCGACGCAGCGTTCTTTTGTTTTGCAAGAAAGTGTAAAGTTTTACGATGAAAACTTTACTACGTTCCCTGCGTTCCCTACAACGTACAGCATTATACCTAGTGCCATCCACTAAGACGCGTGATTTTGTCAAAATTAGACATTAATGACATTGTAATAAGAATCACGGCACGCGTAATCGTGAATGACTACCTATACTAGATTATGTAGCGGCCTGCTTTCATTGAGCTGTATTTCCATTAGTTGTAGGCTTCGCTACTCTTCTAATCTTTAGTCTATCTATTTCTATTTAAAATACTAATACTTTTTAAATATTAGTATTTTTTTTTCTTTCTTTCTTTCTAACATTTAACATTTTCGCCCTGGCTGATTCATGATCGCCGAGCCGAAGGTACTGAAGCCATAGACTTGTAATTTGGCAGACATATTTTTGAGGCTCAGAGTTTCACTAAGAAGAGTATGTCGGAAATTCCCGCGGGATAGGAAACAAAATGTACATAATGCGTAGTTTACTATTTAATTTTACTGAAATAGGGTACGCATGCCGATGAAAAAAAAATTTTTTTTGCTTATACAGTAATACTACGGTTTTCAAATATTCTAAATGGATCTTTATAACGGACCATTTCACCCATATCTACTTTACGGCTATTTTTGTAACAGCGTGCATAAATAAAAAGTGATATGAAAGCTTCTAAAATAGCGTCAGAACATAATTTAAAAAATCCGTACGCTAATAAAAAAAATAGAGCCGGCGCAGTGAGAAAGAAACTCTGTTATAACAAATTGAACTGAAGCGGTCTTTCATTAAAATTCAGTTCCAATCAATATCAGACTGCCATCGCAAATAGAAGCTGTGACGATTTAATCGATAGTCCTTTTTATTCGACGCGCAGTGTTCGAATTTAATTAATCGAAATGCTGCAGTCACCGAGGCGGTAACGATTTGTTGACTCGATTGAACACCGACAAATTGTCAAATCGATTGTTTCTATTTCTACAGACAGGAATATGTTTTGTCTATACAGCGTGTAACTAACACCCTGTACGTTAATTCACTTGGGTAACTTAAGACTCCCTGTATTAACAAAGTGTCCCCTCCATAAATGGTAGGAAAGCATAGCATTACGATATATGAAATAAATCGCGTGACAACACTAATCCGTAATCGACCTACAGTACTTTCATTGTAGCGTGGTGCGGGTGACAGCTGTCAATATCACATAAGACTAGAGAGTCAAAGTGTCGAAACTTGAGTCGATAAAACTAATAATTTAAAATCTTAACCATAATTATGTCATCATTAATCCGATCATTACGCTAACTTTGATGAGAATATTAGTGAAATTCTAGGTTGGAATATTACTTGCCACAAGTAAGGCTAAACGGAGTTTGCAAGAATATTCGTTACTTAGCAATTAATAAGTACCGATATAATTCAAGATCCATTAGGTCTTAGGTCCCATGACTAAACGAGGCTCTGGTGTTACGTTACATATAATATGCATATTAAGTTTCTTCGCTTAATGTGCTTTGAATTTAATTTATTGATTATAAAAGTCTGATAGCTTAAATTTATGTCGTATAATATAGTTCTTTATGTTCAAATATTTTACGCTAGTCATATTCAGGCTACAACTGAGATATACTCGTGCTCGTGAGCTCGTGAGAATGTTATATGAACCCAGGTCTAAATATGCTTAGTTTATGAGATATTTTCATTTTTATGCAAAAAAGTTTCTATGAAAGTGGTGGAGGTGCTGGGATTATGCCTCTTTCCCAACGGGGTAGGCAGAGACTACATCCTTCCACTTGCTACGATTCTGGCATACAACTCTCGCTTCCTCTACATTCATCAATCTTTTCATGCACGCACATCGGTTTTAAGTACTCCTGACCCTGATTTTTATTATGAATGAAAAAATAAAAAGTTAAAAAACATCATTTGACCTAGGTTCATTCAACAGTTATTACTCCTTATAGCCTCAGGAATGCGTGATTGAACGAGCACCTTGGATATTAAGCCCGCAGCAACTTTTTTTGAGTAAAACGAAACGTGCATCAAGTGTCACCCGCACCATGCTACATTTTTTTTTTTTTATTCGACTGGATGGCAAACGAGCAAGTGGGTCTCCTGATGGTAAGAGATCACCACCGCCCATAAACACCTGCAACGCCAGGGGTCTTGCAGATGCGTTGCCAACCTAGAGGCCTAAGATGGAATACCTCAGGTGCCAGTAATTTCACCGGCTGTCTTACTATGAAAGCACTGTAGTCCCAAAGTAAGCAAAGCTTGTGTTATGGTACTGGACAATGGATAAATATACTTAACTAAGTAGCTGTTTATTCGTACATAATTATAGATATCAAACACCCAAGACTCGAGAATTTTTTTATACAAATATCTGCCCCGACCAGGAATCGAACCCGGGACCTCAAGCTTTAACCGCTCAGCTATTCGATCATCGGCCGATAGGCTAAAGACTGCCTTTTTAAGATACTTGGCGGACTAACCTATTTTTAGGGTACAGTTAGCATCAAAAGTAGCGGATCACTTTTTTACTCTGTCCCATTGACACATTGGAAATCTTGCATGTCGTTTAGTACGTGGCTGTA